>NC_080420.1:113693733-113993733 GCF_029873635.1 Malania oleifera
TAATAACAATAATCATAGTAATAAAATAAAGGAATTATAGTTAGGAAGTAAAAAAAGTAATAGTAATAAAAATAAAAATGAATAATAATAATAATAATAAGGATAATAAAAAACAAGTAAGTATAACGTCTAAAATTAGAATAATAATAACAATAATAATATAATAATCAATAATAAGAATAATAATACTAATATAAAATAATAATAATAGACTCCTTAATAATAATACTAATAATAATAATAAATGAACAATAAAAAATACTACTAAAAAATATACTAAATAATAATAATATAAGGTTAAAATAATGATAAATAATAAAATAATAATAATAATAGTAAGTAATAACAAAGTAAATAAATAAATAAAAATAAGTAAAGGTAAAAAATACTAAAATAATGTCAAGAAGAATAAAAATAATAAATAATAATAATAATAAATAAAAAAAGATAAATAGAATAGAATAAAAATAAAAGAATAATTATAATAAATAATAATAAAATAAATAAAATAATAGTAATAATAGTAATAAAAAAATACTACTAATAATGATCATAAAAATTAAAAAGAAAAAAAATAAATTAAGATAAATGAATAATAATAATGAAAGAAGAATAAAAAAGCAGTAATAATTAATTAATACTAATGAAAAATAATAATAATTAGTTAATAAGTATACTAAATGAAAATAAGAGGGGACCCATTGTTCTATTTGGCTAGGGCAAAAATAGGGTGTCTACAGACGAGAAGATCCCGAATGAGCGAATTTCAGATTTTAAGACTCGTCGACGAATGCATCTCCTCGTCGACGAAGTTCCTTCTGTAACTCGTTGACGAATCCTCTTTACTCGTCGACGAGGCCACGTGGCAAAGTCGAGTACAAAAGGTTCAAGGAAGCTTCTTGGCGAAGGAAAAACATTTTCCTCCGTTTGTTTCTCTCTCTAGACATCCCCTTGCCTTCTCTCTAATTTTTCGGCCTAGATTCAGCCCGAATTAACGATCAGAGACCTCTACAGTGTTCTAGGGAAGATTCTCTACACATCTAGCGGAGCAGTTTTCTAAACTGGGGTTTTCGAGAAACGCTCCTAAGTTAAGGTAACAGTTAGGGTTTTCAGTTTTGGGTTTGTAAAGGTTTATTTAAGGCTTATAAGTTGAGAAAATGTAGAAATAGTAGTTTAATTGGGGTTTATTTAACTAAATTAGGGTTTTTGAACCAGGATCCGGGTGAGCGTCACAGGCATCTTTTGGGGATTTTTATTGGCATAGTTCAAGAAAGCACGTAAGGGAGAATATATATTAAACCAGATTTTTATGAATTAATTGGAAAATGAAATATGTTATGAATATATGCGTATGTGTTTTTTTTTTTGTATGAGTTTAAAATGCCAACCTTTTAAATTATGATTTCTGAGCTTAGGGTTGTTTTATTAGATATGTATTTGTGAAAATGGATTGATGAAAGTGAAAGATTTTTCAGGATAATTATGTAAGAAATTAAAGGTATAATTTCAGTATAAGAATAATAAATGAGGGTTGACTTATTTTACAAAACATATCTGAAATATATTACCAAATTGTGTGGCATGAGTAAAATGGGAATTATGTGAGGAATTATGATATGAACATTTATGAGATATTGGGAATACTGAAATGTGATAAAAATATGTATTGCATGTGTATTGTTTGATATGACATGAGATCCACGTAAGATGGGCTTTACATGAGATCCACGTAATGTGGACTATTATAAATGATGTATATGACATGAGATCCACGCAAAGTGGACTTTATATGAGATCCACATAATGTGGACTATTACATGAGATCCTCGTAGGTTGGACTTTATATGAGATGCACGTAATGTGGATTGTTACATGAGATCCACGTAGGTTGGACATTATATGAGATCCACGTAATGTTGACTATTACATGAGATCCTTGTAGGTTGGACTTTATATGAGATCCACATAATATGGACTTTTACATGACATCCATGTAGGTTGGACTTTACATGAAATCCACGTAGGTTGGACTTTACATGAGATCCACGCAATGTGGACTTTATATGAGTTTTATGTAATGTGAACTATGAAAGTGAACTACGTAATATGAACTATTGAGAATATGAAAAGATGTGTATTTATGATATGTATTTATATAGGCGAGGCAAACTCTTCACTCGAGGGCTTGCTGAGGAAGGCAAGTGCCCTAGTAGGTATCAGATGTAGCAGTAAGCTGCATAATGTACTAGGAAAGAGAGAAACTACTTGTATGGGTGAGTAGATTTTCTTATTCTCGGGAGCCTTTGCTGGTACACTTTTGTATGAAATGTGTGAGTACGAGATTACTTCTTCACCCGAGGGCTTACTGAGTAAGGTAAGTGCCCTGATATGCTTCAATTGTGACCTTCAGGTTGCCTAAAGTATCAGAGTAGAGGGGTGATACTTGTATGTGCAGGTAATCATCCCTATCCTTAAGAAATCTCGTATGTAAAATACCTTACATGTGTTTGATCAGGTTTAAGAAAGGATTTTAGAAATTATGACTAAATGTAAATGATGATTTTTATATGTTATATACAAATCTCATGTGGACCACATGTTGATTTAATATATTGTTTCTTCCCTTACTGAGATGTGTCTTACCCAAATACAAATTATTATTTTTCAGGACCTCCATGAGATCAAGCTTAGAGAGCTCGGGATTATTATATCATTTTTGGTTATAGAAATAAAAAAGGGTATAACTTGATGATACTTTTGGGTTGTATAAATATGTTTTATGTTTTATGTTTTAAGTCTTCTAAGAAATGGATGATTGTGAATACTGAAAGTTGTGGATTATGTTTTTGGAGTTATGTATATATGTGGATACAGGTGGATGTATGATTACTATTGGTATGTAGATAGATGTAGAAAGCTCTGGTATATTATTGATTGATGATTGTAGTTATGTTTTCAGGTGCGTAATTATAAATGAATAACAGTTATAGGAAAATGATGACATGGCACCCGGATCCCACAAGGCAGGTTCGGGGCTCCACAAGACACAGTTAATCAGGCATAATGCACCAGTCTGGGTTTATGGGTTTGGGGCCTTACAGTTTGGTATCGGAGCAATAGGTTTTGGGATTCTGTAGACTTAGAAATGATTTATACCAAAGTATAGGAATTTGTTAAGATAAGGATACTAGATGGATAGGCTAGGTGTTAAGAAGTATAGGATTTTGTTTTGTAGTTTAGAGACGGAAATATATCGATGATTTCCTGTGATTTTTCCGAAGCAGTCGATGGTCTCAAAAAAGCCATGGTAAACCTTAGATGATTTCGTTCTTGAGCTGTGAGACTAGTTCTTATATGGAGAACTTGAAGGTATATTGGATTTAAATTATATAATTGTGTTGTTGGGGTTATGATATAGAATTCTTATCTCTTTCCTGTCCTATTTTCAGGATGGATCCTAATGATGAGGACGTAGAGGTAGAAGGAAGGCATGATTCGGTGACTTCCTGTGAAGAGGAAATCGATACCTCCACGATGTTACGGGGTATAGCCCGTCAAGTTAGAGCAAAAATGAGGAAGGAGCCTAGAGAGCAGAACTATCCAGTTGCAGATTAGGGCAGTAGTATCAAAGAGTTCTTGAGGTTGAACCTTCCAAATTTTGAGGGAGGACCTGATCCAGTGACTCCAGAGAACTGGGTTCAGGAAATTGAATAAATAATAGAAGTACTTGGCTACACAGATGAACAGAAGGTCCGCTTTTCCGCATTTAAGATGACTGGAGACGCGAAACTTTGGTGGCTTTCTTTGAAGCTGCTAGAGGGACAGAGGGCAGTGAAAGTGACGCTAACATGGGAATGATTTAAGGAACTATTCTTTGATAGGTATTTTCCTTCGTCCACTAGAGAGGAAAAGGTTGAGGAGTTTACCAATCTAACCCATGGAAATATGACTACTAGAGAGTATGCGACAAAATTTGTAGAGTTATCTCGTTTTGCACCTTTTATGATTCCAAATGAGGTGAGAAAGGCCAAAATGTTTTCGAAAAAGGCCTCAAATGGAAAATCTTTGAGCTGGTAGTGGGATTCTAGGTCTAGAACTTCTTGGACTTGGGGGATAAGGTTTCTGTGACAACCTAAATAAAAATGGAATTTGAATAATAAAGAGGGAGGAAAAATGGAAACAGGAACAGAAGGAAAGTTGCCAAGCTTCGTTGACGAACACAAGGTTTCGTCGACGAAGGCTTTAAGAATTTTGTCGACGAACACAGGGCTTCGTCGAAGAGGAAATACCGAGAGGCGGTTTACGCTGCTCTAAATTTCGTCGACGAACACAGGGCTTCGTCGACGAATTTACTGAAGGATTCGTCGACAAAGTGACGTGTCTCGTCGACGAATCTGGCAGTATAAATAGTGGAAAATCAAGATATTTTGTCATTTTCAACGCCCCCCTCTCTCTCATACGCCTCTATCTCACTTCTCTCTTCAATTTTGGCCCTGCCAATCACTGAATCGAAGATTTGAGGCTACCACGACGCTTCTGGCGAAGTTCTCTACGAGTTTGCTAGAGCAGATCGTTGGGGAAACGAAGTTGGAAATCATCCCTGAGTTGAGGTAAGGTTTTTTAAGCCAAATTTGGTCTTGTAATAGTTATAGAAAATGATATACGTATGAAAATACTGAAGTTTAATACTGAGAATTTTCAGTTTCAGAGTATTGATCAGGAAATCCTACGGGGGTCAGGCTAGGATATTTTAGGGGCTTTCTCAATAGTCAGGTAAGGGAATAAACTAAAACAGTTATTTTCTATGCAAATTATTATTAATTATGAGCAAATCTATTTTCAAAAAAAGCATATGTTATATCTGTTTATTACGAATGAAATGTACGATTGGGAAAATACTGCTATGATGATTAAAATGTATATGTATGTATGAGATGCCAGAAAATCACAATTTTAGAATATAAAGTATGACTTTTAACAGCACATGTGTGGCATGAATATTATTTTACGTGAAATGTATTATGATATGAAAGATTTTATGAGCAAAGCATGTTTTTAGGTATTATGAAAACATGAGTTATGTTGTGATGATTTTGATGAATATATGGTAAATGATTTATTTTCAGAATGTATATACCTGAAACGATTCTGGCGCGATGCCATGTATTTATGTTATCAGCACGAAGTCGTATTTATGATATCGGCACGAGGCCGTATTTATGTATGATTTCGGCACAAGGCCGTATTTATTTATGATTTTGACGTGAGGCCGTATTTATGAAGATGATCGACACGAGGCCGATATTATATCATGTATCATATGTTATCAGAACCCGGATGTTAGTTTAGTTCTGTTTCAGGAGCTCGATACCGTAACTATATGTAGATCAAATATCTACATTCAGATTAGCGCTAACCATTCCACGAGGGGATGGGAGATGGATAGTCAATGTGGCTTTCAGTAGAGTGTGGACGTCCACCTGGAAGTCCGGATCAGGGTGTGGCGGGCTCATCGTACTTACAGACATATTTGACTCGGTAGTGGTCGGCCAGCCATTGTAGGGTCCCGCCTTTGGGCTGCACAACCAGTCATGGGGGGTATTACATGACACCAGTTAGCTATTCATCTTGGGTATATTGTAACGACCCGACCCTTTACATGGACTCAGGTGTCACTCACATACATCAAATACCTATACCTGTTCAAGATATGGAAACAACCCGCCCTAAACAAGGACATACGGGTGTAAATCATACATAATCATGATGTAAATGTTGCGGAAAAACATAAACATCCATTGGGATTACTACTAGCCTTATACCAGAGTTCACTAATACATCCATAATTTACATACATTTGGACTTAGAGTAATCGTTATATTACAACCCTCCAAAAAGGACTTTCATCAAGTTTAGTACAAAATTTAGATGCTTACGTAAGCTAACCAAAATAACCTCCCCAGTCCCTTTATCTACTAGGACTGACGCACGGATGGACCTAAAAACAAAGGTTGTAAGATAGGGTGAGACACCTCTCAGTAAGGAAGAAGGAGTTACAACAGTGTGTGACTACATACATGCATATTTTCATTCAACATCTTGAATATAAATCAAATATTTTCAATACAGTAATACATCAGGTATATCATTATTCATATTACAAAATTCCCACATCTATCTTTCGACCATTTAATGATTTATCAGATGACCAACAGCAAAATATCCCTATAACCAGTTTTACCCCGTGGCTCGGGTTGTGCACTAATACTCGTCCAATGCCCTATTCGTGCAGAAACTGTTGAGTACCTACATACGATCCGACTACCTCCATTGGCCCAATATCAGCCAATGGTTTCACCTTGCTAGCCGACCATCTTGGTACCCACATCGTTTAATACGTGTGGTTGCACGTGTACATCTAGCTACGATATCGTGCTGTATCATATAACAGTGGTTTCATTTCACCCTGCAAAGAAAGTATTTTTCAACCCTCCCGGGACTCTCAAGCTGTGGTTCTGTGTATCATAAATTCAATTTATACAAATATGATAACCTGCGCAATTCCATTATTTTTTGCAAATTCAAATAATAGCATTGGGTTTAAACCGATGTCTTTCCACTCAGTTTGCCCGTTTTTGTTTACTGATGCGGCTCGATGTATCACCAGCCTCCATTTATCACATTCTCAGTATAACAAATTTGGAATTTCATTCCCATATTCTATATTAATAGTATAGAAAATACATTCATTTTCATTTCAACATATATCACACAAGTTTGATACAAAAACCCACTAAATGATAGAAATTCAATATACATAGTTTAACTAAATAAATAAAGGAATCGAGTCTCTCCTACTATAGTATAAACACAAATAAACAATATTTGTAAAATTTGGAGATCACACATCGAAATCCTCGTTTTTATCAAAAACTGTAAAATCGTCAAACCGGCATCTCTGCTCAGTAAAATTTCACAAATAAGTAGTTAAATCATAGATAATAACATAAACTAGATTTTTAGCGGTTTAGTTTTCCAAAATAGCTGTTGTAATCAAATTCCCCTTACCTTATACTCGAAATGAAAGTTCGTATGAAAACGGTTCAAATCGACAACCCGAGATCCCAAAAACCTAAAACCACAGAACATAACCTTACTATGTTTTCGACTACTATCCAAATATCCAATCAAAATTAGGATCAGATTCCTACCTCGATTGTTAGGAAAACCCGAAACTCTCCGAAACGACAATCCTATCCACTAAAAGTGTAGAGTTTCCTCTTCTGATCCACACAATACCCTCCGTTTTTGGAAACGGACGATGAACGGCGAAGATCTTAGCGAGAGAGAGAGAGAGAGAGAGAGAGAGAGAGAGAGAGAGAGAGAGAGAGAGAGAGAGAGAGAGAGAGAGAGAGAGAGAGAATGAGAGAATGAGAGAGAATAAGAGAATTTATAGAATAAATCATAACTTAACCCTTAAGTAATCTAAATAAATATCTCCTCCAAGATATTTATATATAAATATCTCAAAATATCTCTTTTCAAAATATCTTCTCCAAAATATTTATTTATTTATTTATTTATTTTCATTATTATTATTATTATTATTATTATTATTATTATTATTATTATTATTTATTATTATTTTTTTCGGGGTTGGGTTACTACATATATTTTCAGTATTACAGTTATAAAAGATGTTTTATGTATGTTATGATTTATTAACAAATATGAAATTATATGATTATCCAGTATAATATGATGAAGAATTATGAAATATACTGTATTCGTATAAGTGCCTTAAATATTCATGTTACCACACAGTTGTATTTAGTTTATTTTCCCTTACTGAGAAGTGTCTCACCCCCGAATATTAAATGATTTTCAGGAAACCCAGAGGGGCCGGCGGGTTAGGGCCGCCGTTGAGTGGGTTTAGCTTCCCTACTAGAAGGGTAAGCGTTGAACTAGGATCAGGAGATTTTTGTTGTACAATCCTAGTGTTATTTTGATTTTTGGAAGATTGTAAATAAATATAGTATTTTGGGAATGTAAATAACTTTGGTATTATGTTTCATGGTTGAATGATTGAGATTTTATTTTACTACTGCTTAGGTTTCCGTTGTGATTGACAGATGTCCCCATTACTCACGGGTTTGGGTTGACCATTTTATTTATTATGTTACATTTTATGCTAAAGGAAATTAGGGTCGCTACATTTGGTATCAGAGCCTAGGATACTAGGTTTTGTAGACTCTAGAGTGCAGCAGTAATAATACTAGAGTATAGGATAAGGGAATTTGAGGCCTAGTTTTTTAGTCTAGATGCATGACTTTCGTGGTGGTTTGTGTGATTTTCCTGGGGTGACGATTTCAGGAAAATCATTGTAAACTATCTTCGGGTTGGGTATCTAGGTTGCAAGATTGAACCTTGAATTGAGATCAAGAGAGATGAACTGATTAGGAGAAAATATTATATTAGTTGGATGATATGTATAGAGAAAAAGAGGTTTTGAGTTACGTTGCATGTTTTTCAGGATGGACCTTGGTGGCAATAGTGCCCACGCCAGTGGGAGTGAGGGTGTTGGACCCTCAGGCGCTGCGGGTAGTGATTCAAATGCTGTTTTACGTAGCGTAGCACAATAAGTGGTGGTAGAGATTGCCAGAAGTTCGAAGGAACAGGGTGGTTCGTTTGTAGGCCATGGTAGTATGATCGAGAAATTCATAAAGATGAGTCCTCCAGCTTTCTCAGGAGGGACGGATCCTGCAGTCGCTGAAAATTGGGTGCGGGAGATGAAGAAGATATTTGCAGTGCTGCAGTGTTCTGAGGAACAGAGGGTACTATTTGCTACATATAAATTGATTGGAGAGGCCGAGAGATGGTGGTCGGTGGTGAGATTATTAGAGCAGCAGAGGACTGTACCTGTGGAGATGACGTGTGAGCGGTTTAAAGAAATATTCTTCGACAGGTATTTTCCAGCCTCGTCTAGGGAGGTTAAGATTGAGGGGTTCTTGAATCTGAAGCAGGGATAGCTATCAGTGCAGTAGTATGCGGCGAGGTTCATCAAGCTATCTCGCTTCGCCCCGTACATCATTCCAGATGAGGCAAAGAAGGTACGGCAATTTAAAAGAGGTCCGAGGAGAGAAATTAATAAGAAAGTATCGATTCTAAAGATGCAAGATTTTGTTGAGCTAGTGGATAGAGCCACTATAGCAGAGATTGGAGAGCGGTTAGAGGCTGAGGAGCAGAGGCAGAAGAAGAGGTCTACACCTTCTGGTTCCCAGAAGGGAGTCAGACGTGCTACGTGAAAGAGAGGTGGCTATAGAGACCGGAGACAAGAGACCGGACATTGCGGTTTCCAAGGTGTACAGCCACCTCTAGCTTGCCCATCTTGTGGGAAGAGACACCTGGGGGAGTGTCGTGCCGGGCGAGGTATCTGCTACAGGTGAAGGGAGTTAGGGCATATGATGAGGGAGTGTTCGACACAGACTGGTACTGCTCCTGCTCCTAGACCTACACGAGGAGGTTACCAGGCACCACGAAGAGGCCAGCAGAAGAATACGGCCCCAGCCAAAGTTTTCGCTCTGACGCCAGGAGACGCTGAGGCGGCCGGTGACAGGTACTGTTAGTATGTTTTCATTTAAAGTTATAGCACTTTTTTATTCTGGTGCCACACATTTGATTGTGTCCTTGGAGTGTGTTAAATTCTGTGGGGCAGAAACGCAATCATTAGATGTTGAGTTATTAGTGGCTACACCGATCGGGTCAGCGATGAGATGTACTAGGGTACTCTATGGTTGTCTAGTTGATGTTTAGGGGAAAATTTTATCTATTGATTTGGTGGTAATAGATATGCACAGGTTTGACATTATTTTTGGCATGGATTGGCTAGAGGCTAACTCTGCTATTATAGACTGTTGTGCTAGAGAAGTGATATTCAGACCTCCAGGGAAACTAGAATTTAGATTTACAGGGTCACGAGTGCAATCCTTACCTCAGATGGTCTCAGTTGTTCAGGCAAGGAGAATGCTTCAGAATGGCTGTCTAGGATTCGTGGCTTTTGTGAAGGAAACGTTAGAAAATGAATTGAAGCTTATCAATACGCCTGTGGTGAAAGAATTTACGGACGTGTTCCCAAATGAATTATAGGGTTTGCTGCCTGACCGTGAAGTAGATTTTTCCATTGATCTACTTCTAGGTACAGCGCCGATCTCTAAAGCACCATACCGAATGGCGACGGCAGAGTTGGAAAAATTGAAAGATTAGTTGCAGGATTTTCTTGATAAAGGTTTCATACGACCTAGTGTATCTCCGTGGGGAGCTCCAGTGCTATTTGTAAAGAAAAAGGACGGTTCTGTGAGGATGTGCATAGATTATAGAGAGATTAATAAAGTTACCATCAAGAACAAGTATCCTCTACCCCGTATTGACGATTTGTTTAATTAGGTCTAAGGTACATGGGTGTATTCCAGGATCGATCACAGATCAAGTTACCATCAAGTAAAGGTGAGGGCAGAAGATGTATCAAAGACGGCTTTCAAGACCAGGTATGGGCATTACAAGTTTCTTGTTATGCCATTTGGTCTGACGAATGCTCCTGCAATATTTATGGACGTGATGAATAGAGTCTTCCACCAAAACCTAGACTAGTTCGTGGTTGTTTTTATTGATGATGTACTGGTCTATTCGATGAGCTATGAGGAGCACGAGAAACATTTGAGGCAGGTCTTACAGATGCTTATGGAAAAGAAGTTGTATGCAAAATTCAATAAATGTGACTTCTGGCTTGAGAAAGTGGTATTTTTGGGGCATGTAATATCAGGAGACGAAATTTCTGTAGATTCCAGTAAGATTGAGGCGGTAGTGAACTGGGCTATACCGAGGAACATCCAAGAGATTAGGAGTTTCTTGGGGTTAGTCGGTTATTATCGTCGTTTTGTTGAGGGGTTCTCAGCTTTGTCAAGACCTTTGACATAACTAACAAAGAAGAATGATCGATTTGAATGGGATGACAGCTGTGAGCAGAGTTTTCAGGAGCTGAAGCAGAGGTTAGTCACAGCGTCGGTATTGATCATCCCATCTGGGGGTGAGGGTTATACTATCTACAGTGATGCGTCCTTGAAGGGACTTGGCTGTGTGTTGATGCAGCATGGCAGGGTAGTGGCGTATGCGTCTAGACAGTTGAAAGAATATGAAAAGAACTACTCTACCCACGATCTTGAATTGGCTGCAGTGGTACACGCATTGAAAATTTGGAGGCATTATCTGTACGATGAGTAGTGCGAGATTTTCTCCGACCCCAAGAGCTTAAAGTATTTCTTCACCCAGAAGGTGGTTAGAGTTAATTAAAGATTTTGATTGTACTATTAGTTACCACCCAGGGAAAGCAAATGTGGTAGCTAATGCATTGAGCAGGAAGTCTGGGGTATCTGCGTTGGCAGCTATGGAGATCCAGCATCCGATAATGATGGATTTGGAGAGACTTGACATTGAGTTGATAGAAAGTAATACTCCAGTATGTATTGCCAGCCTAGTGGTACAGCCTACTCTGCAGGAAAGAATTAAAACTGCCCAAAAAAATGATCCAGAAATGGTAGAGGTGATGGACAAAATGCAAAGTGGTCAGGGGGAGGAATTCTGCATTTCAAATGAAGGAGCTTTACGGTTCTGTTCCAGATTGTGTGTTCCTACTGATGCTGACATTAGGAGGACTATTTTAGATGAGGCTCACAAATCCTTGTATACAGTTCATCCCTGTAGTAAGAAAATGTATAGGGATTTACGAGAGTTTTACTGGTGGAGTGGAATGAAGAGGGAGATTGCCAAGTATGTAGCCCAGTGCTTAAGGTTCCAGCAGGTAAAAACTGAGCACCAGAGACCAGCGGGTCAGTTGCAGCCACTATTTATCCCAGAGTGGAAGTAGGATCATATATCCTTGGACTTTGTTTCAGGGCTGTCGTCAACATCGCATGGCCAAAATGCAATTTGGGTGATAGTAGATCGGTTGACCAAGTCCGCCCATTTTCTCCCTATCAAGATCATCTATTCCCTCAGCCGGTTGGCAGAGATTTACGTCCAGGAGATAGTTCGTGCTCAATGGGTGCCTATATCTATTGTGTCGGATCGAGACCCGTAATTCACGTCACGATTTTAGAGGAGCTTGCAAGAGGCTCTGGGATCTCAGTTATCGTTTAGCACGGCATTCCATCCTCAGTCAGACGGACAGACTAAGAGGACGATACAAATACTAGAGGATATGCTTCGAGCTTGTGTTTTAGATTTTGGGGGTAGGTGGACTCAATTCATGCCACTGGTAAAGTTCGCGTATAATAACAGTTATCAGTCCTGTATTGGCATGGCACCGTTTGAGGCACTATACGGTAGGAGATGTTGATCCCCTTTGTATTGGGATGAGACGGGGTGAGCGGCGAGTTGTGGGACTAGAGCTAGTACAGTAGGCATACGATAAGGTTCAGCTTATCAGGGAGAGAATCAGTGCAGCTCAGAGCCGACAAAAGAGTTATGCCGACCATCACCGCAGGAATTTAGAGTTTGACGTGAGCGATCACATATTTTTGAAGATAGCTCCATTAAAAGGAGTTATGAGATTTGGTAGGAAGGGTAAACTTAGCCCTAGGTTCATCGGTTCGTTTGAGATTTTAGAGAAAGTGGGACCGGTGGCCTACAAACTAGCTTTGCCACCTTCATTATCCAAAATTCACGACGTATTTCACGTATCTATGTTAAGGAAATACGTCACAAATCCTTCTTATATTATCAGTTATAGTGAGTTAAAGCTCAGTGATTCGCTAGTTTATGAGGAGGTGCCAGTGCAAATTCTAGATAGAAGGGAACAGGAACTGCGTAGTAAGAAAATTCCTCTGGTAAAAGTCCTATGGAGGAATCATGCGATAGAAGAGGCTTCTTGGGAGCTCGAGAAGCAGATCAGACAAAAATATCCACAATTATTCCAAGAAGTCTAAAGGGAATTAGAAATGTGAGTAAATATGTAGTATTCTTTTGCAGGTACATGTAATGTTTTAGTAATAAGAGGTATTTTAGTCTGGGGGAAATTTTCTTTTGGTATATGTAATCTCCCAAGACTTGAGATTGTAACCATGATATTCCTCCGCCACAAGTGAGGGTAAGTAATAAAATAAGTAGACCATTTTACCTAAAAAGGGATGATGAATTATGTGAATAGAAAATTTCGAAGACGAAATTTTTATAAGGAGGGGAGAATGCGACAACCCAAAAAAAATGGAATTTGAATAATAAAGAGGGAGGAAAAATGGAAACAGGAACAGAAGGAAAGTTGCCAAGTTTCGTCGACGAACACAGGGTTTCGTCGACAAAGGCTTTAATAATTTCGTCGATGAACACAGGGCTTCGTCGACGAGAAAATACCAAAAGGCGGTTTGGGCTACCCTGAATTTCGTCGACGAATACAATGCTTCATCGACGAATTTACTGAAGGATTCATCGACGAAGTGACGTGTCTCGTCAACGAATCTGGAAGTATAAATAGTGGAAAACCGAGATCTTTTGTCATTTTCAGCGCCCCCTCTCTCTCCTCTCTCTCTCTTACACCTCTCTCTCACTTCTCTCTTTGATTTTGGCCTTGCCAGTCACCAGATCGAAGATTTGAGGCTACCACGATGCTCCTGGCGAAGTTCTCTACGAGTTTGCCAGAGCGGATCGTTAGGGAAACGAAGTTGGAAATCATTCCTGAGTTGAGGTAAGGCTTTTTAAGCCAAATTTGGTCTTGTGATAGTTATAGGAAATGATGTACGTATGAAAATACTGAAGTTTAATACTGAGAATTTTTAGTTTTAGGGTATTGATCAGGAAATCCTATGGGGGTTAGGTTAGGATATTTTAGGGGCTTTCTTATTAATCAGGTAAGGGAATAAACTAAAATAGTTATTTTCTGTGCAAATTATTAGTAATTATGAGTAAATCTATTTTCAAAAAAGCATATGTTATATCTGTTTATTACGAATGAAATGTATGATTGGGAAAATACTGCTATGATGATTAAAATGTATATTTATGTATGAGATGCCAGAAAATCACGATTTTAGAATATGAAGTATGACTTTTAATAGCACATGTGTGGCATGAATATTATTTTACGTGAAATGTACTATGATATGAAATATTTTATGAGCAAAGCATGTTTTCAGGTATTATGAAAACATGAGTTATGTTGTGATGATTTTGATGAATATATGGTAAATGATTTATTTTCAGAATGTATATACCTAAAACGATTATGGCGCGAGGCCATGTATCTATGTGATTAGCACGAGGCTGTATTTATGATATCGGCACGAGGCCGTATTTATGTATGATTTTGGCGTGAGGCCGTATTTATTTATGATTTCGGTGCGAGGTCATATTTATGAAAATGATCAGCACAAGGCCATTATTATATCATGTATTATATGTTATCAGAACCCGGATGTTAGTTTAGTTTGTTTCAGGAGCTCGGTACTGTAGCTATATGTAGATCAGATATCTACATTCAGATTAGTGCTAACCATTCCATGAGGGGATGAGAGATGGATAGTCGATGTGGCTTTCAGTAGAGTGTGGACGTCCACCTGGAAGTCCGGATCAGGGTGTGGCGGGCTCATCGTACTTACAGACATATTTGACTTGACAATGGTCGGCCAGCCATTGTCGGGTCCCTCCTTCAGGCTGCACAACCCGTCATGGGGGGTAATACATGACATTAGCTAGCTATTCATCCTGGGTATATTTTCAGTATTACAATTATAATAGATGTTTTATGTATGTTATGATTTATTAACAAATATGAAATTATATGATTATCGAGTATAATATGATGAATGTTTATAGAATTATGAAATGTACTGTATACGTATAAGTGCTTTAAATATTCATGTTGCCACACAGCTGTATTTAATTTATTTTCCCTTACTGAGAAGTGTCTCAGCCCCGAATATTAAATGATTTTCAGAAAACCTAGAGGGGCCGGCGGGCCAGGGCCACCGTTGAGTGGGTTTAGCTTCCCTACTAGAAGGGTAAGCATTGAACTAGGAACCAAAGATTTTTGTTGTACGATCTTAGTGTTATTTTGATTTTTGGAAGATTGTAAATAAATACAGTATTTTGGGAATGTAAATAACTCTGGTATTATGTTTCATGGTTGAATGATTGAGATTTTATTTTACTTCTGCTTAAGTTTCCACTGTGATTGACAGATGTCCTCGTTACTCATGGGTTCGAGTTGACCATTTTATTTATTATGTTACATTTTATGTTAAAGCAAATTAGGGTTGCTACAGTTTCAGTAATAGAAAAGAGCTTGCAGGGTAGTTCAGGGTCGTTAGAGCAGAAGAAGAGGCCTGCACCATTTGGTTTTCAGGCTGAGGTCAGTTAGGGATCAAGAAAGAAAGGGAAAGAAGTAGTCCGAATACACCTGCACCGAGTCAGAATCGGGGCATATCATGCGGAACTGCCATGTTCTGTTGCTGAATACACCTGCACTGAGTCAGAATTGGGGAAAACAGCAGGTACCACTTGGCAGAGGTGGTCCAGCACGAGTTTACTCATTGATCTAGCGTAAGCTAAATAATGTCAGGGGCGCAGGTATAGGTTTATGATTAAGATAATTATGAATTAATTAAATTATGGATGAACTGAAAGTTTATATGATAATTATATTATAGATGATGCAAAA
This sequence comes from Malania oleifera, assembly GCF_029873635.1. NCBI lineage: Eukaryota > Viridiplantae > Streptophyta > Magnoliopsida > Santalales > Ximeniaceae > Malania > Malania oleifera. The sequence continues at coordinate 113,709,440 of NC_080420.1, forward strand.
ATATTTGGTGATGTATACTGAATTGTATGGAATATATTAAGTTAACCATGGTTGAAATGTGAAAATGAATGATTAGCAAAATTTTGAGGACGAAATTTTCTAAGGAGGAAAGAATGTAATGACCTGGAAAATTTTAATGATTAAGTAATTAGGAAAATGATAGATGGAATGGATAAATAAGGAATAAAGGGAAAAAGGAAAATTTTTGGAAGAAGAGAACAACAGACCTCGTCGACGAGTTTTATATCCTCGTCAATGAGTGTTTTACTAAATATCGTCGACGAAGTTCATTTCCTCATCGACGAGAAGATCCTGAATGAGCAAATTTCAAATTTTAAGACTCTTCGACGAGTGCATCTCCTCGTCGACGAAGTTCCTTCTATGACTCATCGACAAATCCTCTCTACTTGTTGACGAGGCCATGTAGCAAAGTCTAGTATAAAAGGTTCAAGAAAGCTTCTTGGCGAAGGAAAAACATTTTCCAACATTTTTTTCTCTCTCTAGACATCCCTCTGCCTTCTCTCTAACTTTTCGGCGCGGACTTAGCCCGAATCAATGATCGGAGACTGCTACGGTATTCTAGGGAAGATTCTTTGCACATCTAGCGGAGTAGTTTTCTAAACTGGGTTTTTCGGGAAATGCACCTAAGTTGAGGTAAGGGTTAGGATTTTTAGTTTTGAGTTTTTAAAGGTTTACTTAAGATTTATAAGTTTAGAAAATGTAGAAATAGTAGTTTAGTAGAGGTTTATTTAATTAAACTAGGGTTTTTGACTCAGAGTCCGAGTGAGTGTCACATGCATCTTTTGGAGATTCCTGTTTGCGTAGTTCAAGAAAGCAGGTAAGGGGGATTATATATTAAATCAATTTTTTTATGAATTAATTGGAAAATGAAATATGTTATGAATATATGCGTATGTGTTTTTTTTTTTTTTGTATGGGTTTAAAATGTCAATCGTTTAAATTATGATTTTTGAGTCTAGGGCTATTTTATTAGATATGTATTTGTGAAAATTGACTGATAAAAGTGAAAGATTTTTCAGCATAATTATGTAAGAAATTAAAGGTATTACTTCAGCATAAGAATAATAAATGAGGGTTGACTTATTTTACAAAACATATTTGAAATATATTGCTAAATTGTGTGGCATGAGTAAAATGTGAATTAAGTGATAAATTATGATATGTACATTTATGAGATGTTGGGAATACTGAAATGTGATAAAAATATGTATTGCAAGTATATTGTTTGATATGACATGAGATCCATGTAAGATGGGCTTTACACGAGATCCACGTAATGTGGACTGTTATAGATGATGTATATGACATGAGATCCACGCAAGGTGGACTTTATCTGAGATCCACGTAATGTGGACTGTTACATGAGATCCTCTTAGGTTGGACTTTATATGGGATCCACATAATGTGGTATGTTACATGAGATCCACATAGGTTGGACTTTATATGAGATCCACGTAATGTGGACCATTACATGAGATTCACGTAGTTTGGACTTTATATGAGATCCACGTAATGTGGACTGTTACATGAGATCCACGTAGGTTGGATTTTACATAAGATTCACGTAATGTGGACTTTATATGAGTTTTATGTAATGTGAACTATGAGAACTACGTAATATGAACTATTGAGAATATGAAAAGATGTGTATTTATGATATGTATTTATACGGGTGAGGCAAACTCTTCACCCGAGGGCTTACTGAGGAAGGCAAGTGCCCTAGTAGGTATCAGATATGACATTAGGCTGCATAATGTACTAGAGCAGAGGGAACTACTTGTATGGGCAGGTAGATTTCCTTATTCTCAGGAGCTTTCACTGGTAAACTTTTTTATGAAATGTGTGAGTACGAAATTACTTCTTCATTTGAAGGCTTATTGAGTAAGGTGAGTATCTTGGTATACTTCAATTGTGATCTTCAAGTTGCCTAAAATATCAAAGTAGAGAGGTGCTACTTGTATGGGTGGGTAATCACCTCTATCCTTAGGAAATCTCGTTGGTGAAATACCTTACATGTGTTTGATCAGGTTCAGGAAAGGATTTTAGAAAATATGATTAAATGTAAATGATGATTTTTATATGTTATATACAAATTTCATATGGGCCACACGTTGATTTAATATATTGTTTCTTCCCTTATTGAGATGTGTCTCATCCGATTACAAATTATTCATTTTCAGGACCTCCACGAGATCGAGCTTAGAGAGCTTGGCATTATTATAGCACTTTTGGTTATAGAAAGGAAAAAGGTTATAGCTTGATGATACTTTTGGGTTGTATAAATTTATGTTTTATGTTTTATGTTTTAAGTCTTCTGAGAAATAGATGATTGTGAATACTGAAAGTTGTGGATTATGTTTTTGGAGTTATGTATATATGTGGATACAGGTGGATGTATGATTCCTACTAGTATGTAGATAGATGTAGAAAACTCTGGTATATTATTGATTGAGGATTGTAGTTATGTTTTCCACTGCGTAATTATAAATGGAATAATAGGTACAGGAAAATGAATGACATGGCACTCGGGTCCCACAAGGCAGGTTCAGGGTGCCACTTGACACAATTAATCAAGTATAACACATCGGACTGAGTTTATGAGTTTGGGACATTACAAGTATGCGATGCTTTTAAAATTCCAAGAGGTCAATAGGATTTTTAAAACGTTGGGAGAGGTTCCTGTCTTTTTGTCAAACCTCATGGGAGGTTAGTATCTTTTGTCATTTTATTTTATTATCCTTAGTTTTTTTAAATAATTACAAAAAAATGCTACCTTATTTTTCAATTTTTAAAATTTACATATAAAAATTGGAAAATAAATTTTTTTATTATTTTTATAAATTTCTAACTCTTACTTTATGTATGGAAGTATGGAAATCAAATACTATACTTTAATTTTTGTGTATTATATATAGAGTTTCTTTTAAATTCATACAAATATAAAATCCAATCACCAAAGTGCATGATCCTAAGTATTACCTAATATAATGTTCTAGAAAATTGAAAAATGAGTTGTCTTCCTTGTAATTGTTTTCAAATCTAGAAATACAAAACGAAAAATTTCTTTGCACATTCAAACGAACACTTTAATTTTTATTTTTTCAATAGAATCTTGAAAAACTAAAAAAGGAAAAATCAAATTTTTAATAATTCTTTAGAAATTGAATAATAAAAAATAAAAAACATTTTCTACAAATATGCCCTTAAATTTAGACAACATACAAATACATTTTTATAAAACAAACTTTTCTAATATGAAAATGCTAATCGATTAAAATATTACCTATATATATATATATATATATATATATATATATATATATATGTGTGTGTGTGTGTGTATGTGTGTGTGTGTGTGTGTGTTATAATGAAAGTTTGTTTAGTCCCTTAGAGGTGCACATGATTTGAGCTATATATATACAATGAGAAGTGCTAGCCCATTAGGTTTCATGTTGATTTTGATGATGACAAAGCAAATAAGAATAAGTGCATGTGTTATATAAGTTTGAATTCCATGAATTATTATATGATAGTTATTTTATTTATGTTTATATATAGAAATCATTTGGTATATAGGGTTAAGTATGTTAATTTGTAATTAAAAGCCAAATGTACTAACTTGAGTATCATATAATAAAATGATTGTATATTTTTATTGAAAGCTCCAAATGTGACAAGACCCTTTATATTTTAAAATAAAATCATAAATCTTTTCAAAAATATTCAATTTAACTCTTATATATCTAGAGTTAAAATGAGTATTTTTGTAAAAGTGCAGCCCATGTCTTAAGAAAAAAGTCAGACTATAATTTTTTACTATTTATGAATCTAAATCTATATTTTATTCCACATAAATCTAAAAATTATATTATTATTTCATACAAAATTAGACTCGCCATTCTCTTCAAAAAACTTTTATGTAGACATTTTGGAGCTATATGGTCATTCTACCCATAAAGTTAGAATCAGAAAATGAGTATATTGTAATAAATTATAAATATCTTACTGGAAAATTTTTGAAAATATTTCTTTATTTTTTTTATATCAAAGTAGATGCTATGTGGATTTCAGAACGATATGACACACTTAATTTGAATGAATATTTGATTTGCTATGAATTGTATAAATCAACTAACAAATTCTATCATCTATCATAAAAGTAGCTCAATATATATGTAGTGTTTGAATTTTATCTCTTCAACGGCTATTCCAATTTATATGATTCTTTTTTCTTTAGAAAACACTTGTTGATAAGTCAATATGAATTTTTTAAAAATTTTTATTTGGTATTTACTGACCATTTGTGATTTTATAAAATATATCACCTCACCTAAAAATCATATTTCTTGTTATATTATTGATTGTTTAGATCCAACCCTAATCACATTGAGCCAAAACCTCTCCAATGTCTAGTGGAAATTTTTTGGCTATAAAAGGAGTCCAATTTCAAGGAAGAATAACAAGAGAAATCAATATTAAAGTGGTCTCTCATTCTCCTCTATATTTCTAAGTTATAGAGTGTTTTGTTCTTACTTAAAAGAACATTTTCTTGTATAAGTGTTTTTCATTAGTTTTAACTCTCTTCAAGTTCCAAATCTCATTTATTTGAGAGAGTTTGGCTTGTAAGCTTGAGTTGTGACATCAATCTATTTAGAGATACTAAGCCACATATCGTTTGTAATTTTTCATATTTTCAAGTATTGTTTGAGCTCCTGTGAAAAACTAAGTATTGTAATTGCATGTGCTTTTACTCCGGTTGAAAGGTAAGAAGTTTGTTAGTGGAACCTCGTCTTGGATTTGGTTGAGAGAGTGGATGTAGGTGCTTGTGAAGGAGACTGAACCACTACAAAAGAGTTTGAAAATTTCTCTTCCTCCTCTCTTACATTACTTATTATTTGATTTGTAAATTCTTTTATGCTAAATATATCAGCACAATTCCAGAACACCGGCCAAGAATCTAAGAAGATGCCTAATCTAGAATGAGAGAATTGAAAAATGCAGTAAAAAGAAAAACACACAGCAATTAATGTGGTTCGGTCCAAGATGACCTACATCCACACAACAAGGGCCACTCTTTATTGAAGATTATAATCAAAACACCAAGAGTACATAGCAGAAAACTCAAGCCTCCCTCACAGATCTTCTTTGAGGTACAAGAAGTATTCTCTCAAGGTTTTGCAGGCTTCTTTTCTTTCTCTTTATATCTGATCTCTTGCTTAATTGTTAAATGTTGTTTCTACCAACTATTTATACATCTCAGCTTGATGCCATATGACTCCTTCATATGGCCTTGATCTCATTCTGTTACACCAGCATTACTAACAGACTTGTAACTGACTTACAACTGACCTGAGATTGTATATTGCTAGCACATTTTGCTAACTTATCCTAGTTGGCACTTTGTTACAACAAATCTCCACATTGATAACTTGGTTAAGTCATCAAGCCTTTATTGAATCTTCTTGAGAGGCCCTACTCTTCCTCGAAGGGTTATTAACAATCTCCCATTTGTATTAAGTCCCAACAATGTGCAATAACCCAATAAATTCTTCTAGGCATCGTCGAGGAACACAAGGGTTTCGTCCTCAAGGGTTCTTCAGGATCTCGTCGACGAAGACTCATCTCGTCGACGAAAAGATACCGAGAAAGGGTTTAAGGCAGACTGAAACTCATTGACAAGGGTGCAGGTTCGTTGACAAACTTTCTATAGGACTCGTCAACGAGGTGATGTGTCTCGTCGACGAATCCGACTCTATAAATAGCTGAAACTTGGATTTTTGGCAGATTTTGGTGCATGAAAACCTCTCTCTCTCTCTCTCTCTCTAAAATGCACCCCTCCCCTTCTCTCTTCAATCCCGGCTCTATTTCTTGCCAGATTGAAGATTAGAGGCCACCACGATGCTCCTGGCGAAGTTCTCTGCAAGTCTACCGGAGCTAATCGTTGGAGAAGTTGGTTTGAAATTCATCCCAATTTCAGGGTAAGGCAATTTATTCAGAATTTGCTTTCCCTACAATTATTAAAGTCGGTTATTCCATAGATAAGTTAGCTTCTATATGTTCAAGAGATAGTTCGCATCCATGGTGTGCCAGTATCTATAGTCTCTAACCGAGATCCTCGGTTTACTTCACGATTCTGAAAAAGTTTTCAGGAGGCTATGGGTACACAATTAGCTTTTAGCACTGCTTGCCATCCCCAGAAAGATGGCCAGACTGAGAGGACGATTCAGACCTTAGAAGATATGCTTCGTGCATACGTGCTAGATTTTGGGGGTAACTAGACTCAATTTCTACCACTAGTTGAATTTACCTATAATAATAGTTACTAGGCTAGTATCGGCATGGCTCTGTATGAGGCATTGTATGGTAGGAGATGTTATTCTCCTCTCTTATGGGATGAGGTAGGCGAGAGGCGAGTTTTGGGTCCAAAGATTGCACAGCAGGCATATGATAAGGTTCGACTAATTAAAGAAAGAATCAGTACTGTGCAGAGTTGGCAGAAAAGTTATGTAGATACTTGCCGCCGAGTATTAGAGTTTGACATGGGAGATTGAGTATTCTTGAAAGTAGCTCCTCTAAGAGGGGTTATAAGATTTGGAAAGAATGGCAAGTTTAGCCCTAAGCATATTGGCCCTTTCGAGATACTAGAAAGAATAGGGTTAGTTGCCTACAGTCTAACTCTACCGCTGGTTTTATTCAGAATACATGACGTGTTTCATGTTGCTATGTTAAGGAAATATGTCCCAGGCCCGTCCCATATAGTCAGCTATGCAGAAATAGAGCTTAAGGATTCATTAACTTATGAAGAAGTACCAGTATAGATTTTGAAAAGAAAGACACAAGCACTGCGCACAAAAGAAATTCAGTTAGTAAAAGTTTTGTGGAAGAATCAAGCTATAGAGAAAGCCTTTTGGGAGCTTGAGAAGTAGATCAGACAGAGATACCCGTAGTTGTTCCAAAAGATTTAGTGGTGGACAGGTAAAGTATAAGTAGTTAGATAAGTTTCTTTTGCAGGTACATGTATTAATTTAGTTAGTGGATAGTTTTTAGTTTTATATGTGTAATCTCCCAGAGTTTAGAATGTAACCACAGTATTCCTCCTCCATAAGTGAGGGCAAGTAATAAAATAAGTAGACCATTTGCCTTTATGGGATGATAAATGGTAATACAGATAGTCAATTTCGAGGACGAAATTTTATAAGGAGGGGAGAATGTAATAACCCAAGAAATTCTTCCAAGCCTCATCAACGAACACAGGGTTTTCGTCGACGAGTGTTCTTCAGGATCTCGTCAACAAAGACCCGTCTCATTGATGAGAAGATACCGAGAGAGGGTTTAAGGCAGACTGAAACTCATCGACGAGGGTGCAGGTTTATCGACGAACTTTTTACAGGACTCGTCGACGAGGTGACGTGTCTCGTCGACGAATCTGGCTCTATAAATAGCTAAAACTTGGATTTTTGGCAGATTTTGGTGAATGAAAACCTCTCTCTCTCTCTCTCTCTCTCTCTCTCTCTCTCTAAAACACACCCCTCCCCTTCTCTCTTCGATCTTGGCTCCATTTCTCACTAGATTGAAGATCTGAGGCCACCACGATGCTCCTGGCGAAGTTCTCTGCAAGTCTACCGGAGCTGATCGTTGGAGAAGTTGGTTTGAAATTCATCCCAATTTCAGGGTAAGGCAATTTATTCAAAATTTGCTTTCCCTACAGTTATAAAAAATGTTATATGCAAGAAAATACTAATATTTAGGTCTGGGGGATGCTGTTTTCAGGATGTTTAGCTAGGAACCCTACGAGTATAGGGCAAGAATTCAGTAGGGGTTTTTCCAGAATTTAGGTAAGGGAAATATGCTATGCTAGCGATTTTATTATTTATAATAGAAGATTTTAAATGTATTTTTGCAAGCATGCAGATCAGGTTATTTTTCAAAATATTATGAATATTATTTTACAGTAGAAATTACAGAACATGAGTATGAGATTTTTAGTATTTAAATGTGTGGCATGAGTTTTATACCATATAGTATGTTGATCATGTAAAATTACAAATATTTAGTTGTACAGATGAATAGCATAAATGAGACTGATAATATTTCCCAGAAAAACATGATTTCTAAACCATAACATTTAAACAGTTTATTCAGATAGATTATGCAATTATAGCATCAAGATGCTACAGTTAGATTATTCAGAGATTACAGATATTATATACAGAGAATACAAATATTATAAACAGATATCACAGATAGTACAGACAGAAATTACAGATGATACAGACAAATATTATATATACATTACAGCTCAGAATTATAGTGTTATGGTTGTTTTTGAAATCATGTTAAAAGCAACAAGATATTTATATATATTTACATATGAATACAGTATTACACAATATCATAACCCTGTGGAAATTACAGACAGATAAATATACAATAGAGCACGGTACCGTTGCTAGTACAGAATAGAGTGCAACCACATAACGCAGATAGTATGTGGATTCCGTCTAGCTGAGCCAGGAGAGATTGCAGTCTCCCTTACGAGCTGGGTTGAGGTGGCCGGTTAGACGATGTTAGAGTTTGGAGATTGCCTGAAGAGATTACAGTGGGCCATATTGGTGGATGATACAGAGATAGATTGACTTACCTGGTTGGCCAACCAGAGTAAGTCCAGCCTACGGTCCGCACAACCCTATCATGAGGGGTTATATCATGATACACCAATCTCAGGGTATAGGAGAAGTTCCTATGTACAGATATAGTACACATCAGCGGTTTATATTATTATATTAGCAGTATGTTTAGATAGCAAACTCAGATACACAGTTGTACTTTAAAATTACATAATATACATTCTATACAGTTTATCAGTTTTCTCAGATTACAGTATCAGTATTACTTTAGTATTTTAAATTATTAACTCAGCCACCACACACTAGTAATAGCATATTTTCACTTACTAAGCGTTGTCTCATCCCAGTGACTTACTGTTTTTCAGGAGATCCAGCTAGGCGAGTAGATCAGGCTCACGGGTAGAGGTTGACTAGAGCTGCCCTTGCTGGTAGGGTAGGTGTGCTTTTTATATCAGGGATTTTGGGGATAGTTTTTAGATTTTGATGTTGTCACTGGGTGTTTAGTGTTATATTTATATTTTAGAACATTATAGTTTTATGGTATTGTATATATAGCAAATCCCAGTGTTGTGGACCGCTACTTAGTTGTGTATGATGTACAGAGATTCCTTAGTGCTCTTTTGGGCCTAAGATGTTATTATTAGTATTTCAGATAGATGATATTTATGATATATAGAAAAAAAAATGCTAAATAAGTAGCAGGTCGTTACACAATGTTTGAACTATATAGCTGGTAATGCCTTAGTTAGCATGTCTGCAGGATTTTCCTCAATAGGAACCTTTTTCACCCTAGTTTCTCCTGAAGCAATGATGTCTCTAACGAAATGCATTTTGATATCTATGTGTTTTGATCTTTCATGGTACATGTGATTTTTAGCTAAAAAAAATGGCACTTTGGTTATCACAGTCGGCATTAGCCTTTCCTCTGCTCATTCCCAGCTCCTTAGAAATTCCTTTCAGCCAAATAGCTTCCTTGAATGCCTAGGTTAAAACAATCTATTCAGCTTTTGTGGTAGAGAGAGCAACCACAAATTGAAGGCTTGCTTTCCAACTGATAGCACTCCCAAATATAGTGAATACCATACCAGTCAAAGACTTTCTCGAGTCAATATTTCTTGCTTAATCAGCATCCACATATCCTAGAATGTCATCGCTTTCCTGTTCAAGTCCTCCAAGCTTCAGACCAATGCTCTTAGTTCCTGCTAGAAACAAGGAGATCTATTTAACAACATTCCAATGAGCCTTTCCTAGATTAGCCATGAACCTGCTCACCAAGCTCACAGCATAAGCTAAGTCAGGCTTTGTACAGACCATAGTGTACATTATACTTCCAACCATGTTTGCATAGGGCATTTTATTCATGAAGGTTCTTTCCTTCCCTATTTCCGGTGATTGTGCAATTGACAACTTGAAATTCTATCCCATTGCAGTGCTCACTGGTTTTACCTTGTCCATTCCAAATATATTTAGAACCTTAGAAATGTAAGCCTTCTATGATAGGTATAACAACCTCTTGCTTCTATCCCTTACAATTTCCATGCGCAAGAATTTTCTATGTAGGCCCAAGATCCTTCATTTCAAACTCAGCTTTCAACATGTTCTTCACTTGCAAAATCTGACCCTTATCACGACTAGCCACCAACATGTCATCAACATACAGTAGTAGGTATACCATGATACCATCAGATTTTCTGAAGTAAACACAGCTATCATAACTGCTTCTATTATACCCTGAATTGATCATGTGAATGTCAAAGCACTAATACCACTTTTGAGGAGACTGTTTAAGGCCATAAAGTGACTTTTTTAGTAAACAGACTTCTTCCTTGTGAGTTTCATCATAGAATCCCTCAGGTGGTTGCATGTAGATTGTCTCTTCCAATTCTCCATGTAGAAATGCAGCTTTAACATCAAGTTGTTATAACTCTAAGTCTTAAGAAGCAACATATGTCAAAAACAACCTGATTGAACTATGTTTAACCATGGGTGAGAAGATCTCGTTGTAGTCTATCCCTTCCTTTTGAGTGAAACCCTTGGCAACAAGCCTAGCTTTATACCTAGGTCCCTTAACTCCTAAAGTACCATCTTTTTTCTTGAAGATCCACTTAGAACCTACTAATTTCTTGTTCTTTGGCTTTGTAGCCATCTCCTAAGAACTATACTTCTTCAGTGACTCCATCTCTTCTCTCATGGCAAGGATCCACTTCTCTACATCTTTGTATTGAATTGCTTCTTGGTAAGTCTTGGGTCAGCATCTATAATTTTTTCAGCAACTGTGAGAGCAAAGACAGCTAGGTTTGTGTATCCATATCTCTTGGGAGCTTTCACAGTCCTTCTTTGTTTGTCTCTTGCTAACTTGTATGAATCAGTTCCTTCTTCTTGTTGCAGTTCAGTTTCTATACTCGAAGCCTCTTGAAGTGATCTGAAACTGCTTCTGTCTCTAGTTCTTTTTTCTGACCAGTGATGTGCCTTTGGTTTTCATGCTATCCAACTTCAAGCTCCACCTCAAATTGAGATGCATAACTATTTAAGCTGTCTTGTTCAGCAGTGTCCATGAACTTTTGTCTAGCCATTTCACCCTCATTGAAGACCGCATCCTTGCTTATAATACACCTTTGTTGACTAGGAGCTTCTACCAACAATTTTTAGCCTTTGACTCCTCGAGGGTAACCCACAAAGATACATTTAATAGCTCTAGGTTCAAGCTTGTCAGTTTTAACATGAGCATAAGCAACACAACCAAACACTCTTAGGTTAGACAACTCAGGTGGTTTACCAGTCCATAGTTCCTAAGGTGTCTTAAGCCCAATAGCTGAGGAAGGGCACCTGTTAATCAAATATACTGCAGGATTTGCTGCCTCTCCCAAAATGCTTTGGACAAACCAGAATTTGATAGCAAACATCTTACCCTTTTAGGAATAGTTCTATTCATACGTTGGACTAAACCATTTTGTTGTGGTGTGCCTAACAGTCAAGTGTCTAGCAATGCCTTCTTGCTTACAGAAGTTATTAAATTCCCTTGACAAATATTCTAGCCCATTATCAGTTCTTAGTTTTTTAATCTTCCAACTAGTTTGATTTTCAGCTAAGATTTTCCACTCTTTAAACTTAGCAAAAGTATCACTTTTACGTTTCAAAAAAAAAAAAAAACAGCCATACTTTTCTAGAGAAATCATCTTTTATAGTTAGAAAATACCTTGCTCCTCCATGATATGGAACCTTTGCTGGCCCCCCAAAGTCCGAGTGCACGTACTCCAATGGTTGAGCTATGTGATGAGCTCCCATGCCAAAGCTAACTCTTGTAGATTTTCTATATACATAGTGATCACAGAAGGGTAGATCTCTTATTTTGTCCTTACCAAAGAGACCTTGTATTTCTAGTTCTAGGAGTCCTCTATGACTTATGTGACCGAGCCTCATGTGCCAAAGTTTTGTTAGTTTTTCATGTTCACTCAGCACACTAGAAACCTCACCACACATAGTCTTACCTATCGGGGTGTACAACCCATTGTTAAGTCTACCCTTCATCACTATTAAGGAGCCTTTAGATACCTTTAAAACCCCTGATTCAAATTTAAAGGTGCAACCCAACTAATCTAGCATTCCTAGGGAGATTAGGTTTCTTTTAAGGTCTAGTACATATCTAACTTCTTGCAGCAATCTGGTCATGCCATCATGCATTTTTATTCTCATTGTACCAACACTTAGGACATCACAGACCCTATCATTCCCTAAAAGAACATGTCCTCCACCTATTTTAGTGAATGACTCAAACCAGGACCTATGAGGACACATGGAAAGAACAGCCAGAGTCCATTATCCATTCCTCACCTGAAGCTATCTTAGACATAGTGAGTACCTCAGCACTCTCATATCCATCTAGGACCACAACAACATTCCCTTCAACAATTTCCCTTTTATTTGGATGTAGTTTCTTCTTGGGGCAATTTCTTTTGAAATGTCCCTCCTCATGACACAAGAATCCTTTTAACTCCTTGCCTTTAGACTTACACCTCTATCTGTTGGTTTTCCCTTTGTTTTCCCATTTATCCCCTTTTCCTTTAACACTTAGACCCTCACCAGTATCAGTTTTAGATTCTTCCTCAGCCTGCAACTCTCTAGAGTGCAAAATAGATTGAACTTCTTCTAAGGTTAAAGAATCTCTACCAAACATGATTGTTTCTTTGAGATTTTGTATAAGATGAGTCTAAAGAGCTTAACAGTAATATAGATTTATCCTCATCTTCTACAATTATATCAATTTTCTCAAGATCAAGAATGAGTTTATTGAATTCATCAAGATGTTCAAGAATTAACTTACTTGGTGTCATCTTGTAAGTGTAGAGTAAAATCTTCTTGTGCAGCTTGTTGGCTAGGGACTTTGTCATGTACAACTTTTCCAATTTGAGCCAAGCTGCAGTAGCTGATGTTTCTTTGGCCACTTCCCTTAGGACTTTGTCACCGAGAGAGAGGATGATTGCACTATGTGCTTTTATGCAGTATTTATTTCTTCTCTTTCTCTGAAAGTGTTGTTGGCATATTCTTTTCGCCTAGCAATGCATCTTGCAGTCCCTGCTGAACCAAAAGGGCTCTCATCTTGATCCTCCAAAGGCCAAAGTCATTCTCCCCTGTGAACTTCTTAAGATCGAACTTAGTTGTCCCCATTCTTGTATGCTAGCTCTAATATCCCTTGTTAGTACCGAAGGAGCCCATGGGTGAGCTTGATACACATGGGTGAGTACCAACTTAACCCAAAAGCTTAAGCCTATTGGGTCTTGGATCCAACCATGTATATAAACACCCATCATCCACTCAAATTTTTCAATGTGGGACAAGCTCAGAAGTGGAATTCTCAATAATTTTTTATAATTAAGTGCCAACTAGGATAAGTTAGCAACATGTGCTAGCAGTATATAATCCCAGGTCAATTGCAAGTCAGTTACAAGTCTATTAGTAATGTTGGTGTAACAGAATGAGATTAAGACCATATAAAGGAGTCACATGGCATCAAGCTGAGATGTATAAATTTCTAGTAGAAACAACAATGCAAATATGTTCAACAATTAAGCACGAGATCAGATACAGAGAGAAAGAAAAGAAGCCTGCAAAACCTTAAGAGAATACTTCTTGTACCCGAGAGAAGATCTGTGACGGAGGCTTGAGTTTTCTGTTGTGTAGTCTTGGTGTTTTGATTTTAATCTTCAATAAAGAGTCGCCCTTGTTGTGTGGATGTAGGTCATCTTGGACCGAACCACGTTAATTGCTGTGTGTTTTTCTTTTTACTACATTTTTCAAGTCTGTCATTCTAGATTAGGCATCTTCTCATATTCTCGACTGGTGCTCTGGAATTGTGCTGATATATTCAGCATAAAAGAATTTACAAGTGGTATCAGAGCCAACGATTCGTAACTCTGGTGAGTGACATTGTAAAAAGTCGACACATGAAGCTAATTCTCCTGACGTGCTAACAGTTGGAGGACCAAGTGTGTAGCGGAGACCAATAAGGATCATCTAGGTTGGGGATAGATTCTAATAGGGTCAAGATATAAGAGGTAGGATTGGTTCGGAGGCACGTGAAATGCAATTTGATGCACGTAAGAGATCAATGGTAAGGCCCACTTGAGCAACTGTTGGGGAATTTGGCTTACTCCTAGAAGAAAGATAGTTTCCGTTCAAGGGGGAGCAGTTGGAACTCACAAGTGAGGGGGAGATTATTGAGAATTCCACTTGTGAGCTTGTCCCACATTAGCAAATTTGAGTGGATGATGGGTGCTTATATACATGGTTGGACCCAAGACCTAGTAGGCTTAAGCTTTTGGATCAAGTTGGTGCTCACCCAAGTGTAATCAAGCTCACCTATGGGCTCCTCCGGTCCTAACATGATTGAATTAGTTGCTCAATTGAGTTTGTGTCATATTTCATACATTATCTTAAGTTATTGAAGCATATAGGGTGAGTTGTGAGTTAACATAAATTTATTCTTATCTAAACTTTTGCAATGCATTCACTAAACTATACATATTAGACTATTACTCACCAAACGTTTGACAAAATGCGTAAGAATCATAAAAATTAGAAAAAAAAAATCTAATGCACCCCCCAATTGAGTTTCCTAAGGGACCAACAAGAAGTAATCCATCTCACACCGCATATTAATTAGATTGTCATAAATTCATTAGAATACATTATTGAAACCCAAAATTTATTATGTGAAATTTACCTAATTCGTATTTGTTTTTATTTAATTAAAAAATTACAATTTAAATGAAAAATTAGCACATACCTAACTCTTTCAACAAAAAAGCGCATTACTTTCATAATCAACAATGCTAAGCTTTTGTGACGAGTGACTATTATGGGCTCACGTGACAGTATCAGGTTGGATCTAGTAAAATTATTGTGTTTCATTCATATGATCTTGTCATGTGAATTCATGATGACACGTGTCCGTGACACTCAACAATTCCCTTTCATAAAATAAATTTAAAATTCAAAATTGCATAAAATTATTATTGTTTACAGGAGTTTTTTTCCCAATTTATCTCTTTTTAAAAAAATATATATTTAATAATACCTTATTCTAGGAAGTATTTCCCAGAATGACTCTGACGTAATCTCACTACTTGGTCTAACGAGATTTAAACAAATCTCGCTGGACCAAGTAGGGAGATTTGCCATGTGTCACACCCAAGATAAACATAGGCAAATCTCGCTACTTCGTCTAGCGAGATTTTCTTGTCACGCATCTAGACCAGATTGGGCTACCATTTAAATCTCGCTACTTCGTGTAGCGAGATTTGTTTAAATCTCGCTGCACCAAGTAACGAGATTTGCTGTGCATATGGAATTTTTTGTGCTCTCCTTATTTATTATAATAATGATTAATTAAATTATTAGAGGGAAGAATCATTTATTAATTTAAATTTTCATATAGAATAAATTACATTTTGTAATTTAGTTAAAAATATTATTTTTATCATAAATTAATATAACAGTCATACATTATAAATGTACAAGCAAGATTATATTTAATTAAATAGGGAAATCTTCTATTATTTTATTGAGTCGAAAATATGTTAATATTAATTAATCTTATGGGTTTTTTTTTGTTATTATTATACCTATTCTTATGAATTCAGTATTTAAGATAGCATAAAATCTCACTTTGGTTGCCTTTGTATGTTAATACAAAAGTAAAACAAAGAAAGCTTAGATATAAGAAATTTTGTAAGGATAAAATTTGTATGACAATAAGCAATTTGGTGCTAACCTTGTCTGTGTCTCTATGTGCTAAATAAGTAGCATACATAATTTGAGGGTTTATTATTGTAAGATCACACTAAAGTACCCAAAAGCTTAAAGCAAGAAAAAACCTCTTTTTATCAACATCAGCAGAAAACAGATTACTAACCTTATCTAGTTCAAACTTATTGGATAATAGTCTCTTAATGTCACTTCCATCAAAGGTATTTTCACTGTGCGCAACAATCACAGGTTGTTCCTTGAGAATTTGAGCAACACTTTCTGACACCTTTTTAAATTTCACCAGTAGGGTTTCTTGCCAGATAGGTTGATCAAGATCATGTTTAGCACAAGTTGGTTCCATAATGTTGCTCAATATTGCATTTACTTTTTCAGTTTCTGTAGAAATGGGCTAGGGTAGGTGAAGGACTTTAATGACTATTCAATAATGATGTTGATTCACAGTAATGGCACCTGCCAACACAAATGAATGTGGAGAGCAGAGTTTATATATATATAAAGCCTTGTGTCTGGGGCCCTAAAATTACTTCATTTAATACACATATTAAATATACAACATAGCTAAATAAATCCATGCATGGGACAAAGGGCCCTAAAATTACTTCACAGGTACTTCTTCTTCTTCTTCTTCTTCAGCAGAGTTTATATATATATAAAGCCTTGTGTCTGGGGCCCTAAAATTACTTCATTTAATACACATTAAATATACAACATAGCTAAATAAATGCATGCATGGGACAAAGGGCCCCAAAATTACTTCATAGGTTCTTCTTCTTCTTCTTCTTCTTCTTCTTCTTCTTCTTTGATCTCGTTTTATTTGTTGTTTTTAGCACTTATATATATATATATGCTTCTCTTCTCATAAATGATTATAAAAGCTTAAAACTCCAACATACCTTTAGACTATACATTCTTGAAGTCTTGAAACAACATAACTCATTTGATGTGGTCTTCTAGATTTGTACGCCATGTGTGTATAAGATAATCTTTTGGCCTTACTAGCATGTTCAAACCCCCCAAAAAAATTGTTCTTGTTACTTGAATCATTCGCCTAAATGGAAACTAAAATATGGCTTTTAATACTTGATAACATCAAGTATCCATATCCTTTGGATCCATTAGCTAAATAACTTAGAGTAATCTTCACTCATTAGTTAATTAACTGTTTGATTTAGGGATGGGGTTAGCGAGTCTCAGTTTAACTAGGTTTTGAACATTGAGCTGGATCAAATTATAAAGGTATTTGTGCTTATCGAAATCCTTTTTTTACACTTGTTACCCACACTATTTCCTTGGATTAATTTGAAATAGATCTGTGATCATAAACGTAGGCATGTTGGCTAACAAATATAGTCTTCTAGTTTGAAATTTGACTTCGTTTGGTACATACTTGAGCATGCATGTTGAGTTCAATGGGAGATAAAGGGTTCAAATTTCAGGAATAAAGTTTGGCCCTCTAATTATTGTCAACCTTCATGTGTACAGTTGCACTGATATGCTATGCTCATTTAGCAGCAACTTTCATTCACAATTCATGAAGTCTGACGTCATCTTCTTTTTTCTTTTGTGGTAAGCATGCAGTTCTTGACCTACTTTGCAGGCATGAATTGTTTTGACATAAACCATGGTATATGCCCAATGGAATACAATATAGGAACTACTACATGCCCTAAGAGGAGGGCATGTACCGGGGAAAAGTAAGGGAAAAAGGTAGAAAATTACTGTAGCTACTAAAATAATGGTTATTGGAGAGTTTTAAGTAAAAATAATCTTCTCATTAGTGTATATTAATAACGTATGACTGTTTATTTACATTGTTTATTTGTTCTTAACTCTATATTCTTTAATATGAATAATAGTAATCTGAGTATTGAAACTCAAATTTTGATATACATTTAGCGTAGTGAGGGCGTCCAATTATGTAAAGAATCATTACTGTAGAAATTTCGGTAGAGTCCCCTTTAAAAATTGAGCATATCCTATCCATGCACCTGTTCAAAGAAAACATTTATCCTAAACAATCGATGCTAGTATGTTCGCAACGTTACATTCACAACTTTCATACACATTCAACATATCAAATTACTGTAAAAATTTCGGCAAAGTCCCCTTTAAAAATTAAGCATATCCCATCCATGCACTTGTTCGATGAAAACATTTATCCTAAACAATCGATACCAGTACATTCACAACTTTTGTACACATTCAATGTATCAAATTATTGTAAAAATTTTGGCAGAGTCCCCTTTAAAAATTGAGCATATCCTCCATGCACCTGTTTAAAGAAAACATTTATCTTAAACAATCGATACCAGTACATTCACAACTTTCATACACATTCAACGTATCAAATTACTGTAAAAATTTCGGCAGAATCCCCTTTAAAAATTGAGCATATCCATTCAAAGAAAACATTTATCCTACACAATCGATATCAGTATGTTTACAACGTTACATTCACCACTTCATGTATACGACCGTGAGAAACATTCCACAAAACGTTCATTCACACATGTCATAACCAAATTTTATTCACATATACATCTTGTGGAAAATGAATAAATATTTCTAATTATAGATAAATAATACAACGATGCTCTATACAATTGAAAAAAGAAAAAAAAATATAATGTTGTACAAATGAAATAATAGAACAATGATCTATACAAATGAAAAAAATGGCCAAATAGATGCTATACAAAAGAAATAATACAACGATGATCTATACAAATGAAAAAAAAATGAACAAATAGATGTTGTACAAATGAAATAATACAACAATGATCTATACAAATGAAATAATGAACAAAGAGATGTTGTACAAAGTTGGACAAAAGAATCGATCCTACTACTCTGTGCCGCAGGGAGGTCGTCTTTGATTTCAAGGTGTCTGCCGTCTGCGTCTGCCCTCTCCTGGCTGCTCCTCCGCGTCTGGCGTCTAGGCTTGTCGATGTGCTACATGTTCGTCATCTCCGCCAATAGGTACTACATCATCTATATCCACGCAAAGCGGACGGGGAGTTAACTCGTATGAAGCCTCTGGATGAGTCCAAGGTGGCAAAGCGGGTGCATCGACCTCCTTCGCATCGAGAGGGTCGTCTAGTAGGTATGACATCAACGGGGTGGCAGCAGAGTCAGACGGGGCGTCCGCCTGTCTACTAGATGGACCCACAATATTGGCAACTGTCGATGGGGCAAATGGTGCGAACGGGCCGAATACATACTCCTCCTGTACAATGGGTGGTGAGAAGGCCGGACTCGACAGATGACTGGAGAAAGCTGTTTAACCTCCTTATACTGGAGCTGATCGACCTCCTTGTGGTGCTGGGGCCCGTGGTGGTGTAGGGATCCGTCGCCCGTCCTATTGGACAATGTCCAAACCTGCTCTCGCTAAATTATGGACAACGGGCTTTGAAGAGAGTAGGTCGACCTATGCAGTGTGCATCCAACACAATGCGCAAACCATAATCATCAAATATGGGAACAACCTCGTAGAGGACTGTATTATTGAACCCTTGCAAAAGGTATCTTACGGTCATCTGCAATGCATATTGATCTGGATCAATATACAAATATTTGTATTTCTTCATTTACAATTTATTTAATTTACAGTTATGGCCAATTCGAATTGGTTGAACTGACAGAGTACTATAACTAACACCATCTACTCCGGTTATAATGTCCCCCCCTATGTACAATAATACCATCACCGGAGCACTGCTTGACCTTCTTTCCAATTAGATCAGCACTCGAAAAAAAAAAAAAAACCTACGTAAAATAAAACTGTATGTATAAGTGATATATATTACTTATAGTAATCAAAAATTAATTTCACTAAGTATACGAGACAGTATAAGCATCCTTTTAACGCAACTACACTAGTTATCTATTATTCAGATTTTATCATCTGACTAGTGCAATCTTCCCCATATGTTTCACTCATCCTTTTAAAAATATTTTTGCATGCATTTAATTGTTTTCTTCTTAATACATGGTTACTTTTCTGGGAAAAATCCTACCGAAATTTCAGCAGCATGTCGTTTGTAATTTGAACATTTTTCCATTTTTACCATGTCCCTGAAACGTTTGCAAGTAATGTGATGATTCAGTATGAGCATGTGAGAACCTACAATATCTACCAGCATGCAATTCACATTACTGCATCAGCTATGCAAGAGGTATTCAGATCAAATTGTCATTCGGTTTACAAATCAAATTGAAAGAATATAATCAGAATATAATTATGAAAATATGCAAATGATTATGCAATGGTTTCGCTAGTGACGACCATGACTTTGTTAAACCGAAGGTTAGACTTCTAACGTCAAGTTACGGGTATCCACTATGATATTGAAACCGATAATGAGTATGAAAATATGCAAATGATTATGCAATGGTTTCTCCAGTGACGGCCATAACTTCTTTAAACTAGAGGTTAGGCTTCCAACGCCAGGTTACAATTATGCGCTATTGTGACGACCTGCTTTATTTCCATTTTTTTTATTTAATAAAATCAATATCATAAATATCAGCAGATCATAGTCCACCTGGACCCGTGGGTATCAGAGATACATCAAAACACATAACGGAAGCCTAAGCAGTAGGAAACATAAAATCACATTATCATAAATACCAAAACATCCATCATAGTACTATAAATACCAGAGTCACTATATCCACTGTATTTCAGTATATACATCCCAAAAACAAGATCTAAGGACATTTCCCACAAAATCCAATTGTCCATACTAAAACTTACCCTTCAAAGAGGGCAGACAAATAACACTAGATCAGCAGGGCTTTTCTCGCTCTCCTATCCGGGGCTCCTGAAAAGTTTATAAAATTTTGGGGTGAGACACCTCTCAGTAATGGAAATAAACTAACACCAATGTGTGGCAACATGAGTATTCCGTGTAATACATATACCATACAAAACATATTTAATAACTGTTTTTTCAAATTTGGGAAAACATATATATCATCAAAACATGGCAGAACATACTGCATTATCATAAACATATTTCATCTCATATAATATAATACAAAAAACATTTCTGGTAGGTTAGTTGGTTGTTGTCATGTATTACCTCCATATGACTGGGTTGTGTGGCTCGAAGGCGAGACTTGACAATGGTTGGCCAACCACTGCCAAGTCAAAAGTACAGTCTGTAAGTCTGATGGGTATGCCTAACCTGGTCCATACACCAGGGGCGCTCACACACTTCCTAAAAACCACATCGACCATCCAATCTCACACCACTCCGTACAATGGCGTTAACACAAATATCATGATCATGATGACCATGGACACATAGCAATGGTACCATGCAAATGCTAGCCTAGACCAAGCCAACTAGGTTCTGATATCATATAACATATACTGAAACTGTGATACATGGATATTTCATATCATTAATTATCAGAACAATCATATCATTTTGCATATATACGTTTATCATGAAAAATCATCGGCTTGTACACTGGTATTTCACATTTTACCATAGTCTGACCCGTACACCGGCAAATCATATCATAGCCCAGCCCGTACGCTGGCAAATCATTTCCATAGCTCGGTCCGTACGTCGGCAAACATATCCATAACTCAGCTCGTACACTGGCAAATCATACACATAGCCCGGCCCGTATGCCGGCAAATCATACACATAGCTCGGCCTATATACCGGCAAATCATACACATAGCTCGGCCCGTACGCCGACAAATATATCAAAATCTCGGCCTATACGCCGGTTTTCCATTATAAAAATCCATATCATTAACACATTCCCAGAAAACAGTATTTTATAACAATTTCTACTCATGTCACACTAACAAGTTTTTCGCATATTCAACACACCATCATTTTCAACAGAATTTTCCCAAATATAAATCATATATAAATATATTTATTTTCTTGAAATCAAATGCTATAACAATATACACATTTTTCATAAAATATTAGTTTAGTTTATCCCCTTACCTGATCCCTGAAAAGCCCCTAAGAAAATATGTCCTACACCCGCAGAGTTCCTAACTTAACACCCTGGAAAAAACATTTTCCAGAACTAAAGTTCAGTATTTATACGTGTATAACAATTCCTACAACTATCAAATAACCAAATACTGAGTAGAAAGTATTACCTTGGATTTGGGATGGTTTCCACCTCAGCCCCACCGACAATGGGCTCTAGCAGACTTGCAAAGAACTTTCTCAGGAGCGTCATGGTGGCTTTAGATTCTTAAACCGGCAAAAATTCGGCCCGAAATCGAAGAGAGAAGGGGGAAGAATCGAAGGATGAGAGAGAGAGGGTTTTTGCACAACATTTCCATAAAAAATCCGAGTTTTTCACTATTTATAGGGTTGGATTCGTCAACAAGCCATGTCATCTCGTCGACGAGTCCCTTAATAATTTTGTTAATGAAACTCACTCCTTGTCGACAAAATTTAGACTACCCAAAACCTCTTTCGGTATTTCCTCATCGACGAATCTTGCCTTTGTCGACGAGGTCCTCTTATACCCTCGTCGATGAATCCCATGTGTTCGTCGATGAGGCCCTGATAATTTCCTTTGGTTATTCCTTCCAAAGTGTAATGTCGTCGATGAAGTCGACTACCTCCTTCTGTTTCCAGTTTCCATTCCCCTTTCTTTTTATTATTTAAATACCATTATTCTTTGGGTCGTTACAGCTATGATATTGAAACTGATAATGAGTACGAAAATATGCAAATGATTATGCAATGGTTTCTCCAGTGATAGTCATAGCTTCGTTAAACTAGAGGTATCCGCTATGATATTGAAACCGATAATGAGTATGAAAATATGCAAATGATTATGCAATAGTTTCGCCAGTGAGAGTCATAGCTTTGTTAAACCAAAGGTTATGCTTCCAACGCCAGGTTACGGGTATCCGTTATGATATTGAAATCGATTATGAGTATGAATTATGCAGCATAATAAATATTTTCTATTAAAAAAACCCTCCCATTGCTGGTTAAATTAAATATTTTCTATTAAAAAATAATATAAGATTATTATTTTTAATTAACAATAATCTTGTTATTAAAGTATATTTACAACATATTACTATAATAACTAATATGCCATAATACATAGTAAAATAATATATAGCCATTTTTAAATAAATTTTGAATAATAATAATAATATTTTTATAATTAGAGACTTAAAAGCTAATTAGTTTAATTTTTAATGCAAATGTAATTATTTTCTATTAAATAAAATAACATAATATTATTTATTAATTAGCAATAACTTTATTATTAATATATATTTATAACATTTGATTATCACATTAATTTATGTTAAAAATAGTATTTATAACTAAATTAATTTTTTGATTTATTTAATAGTAATTTAAATTTATAGATGGTTCTTTTTATTCATTCCATAATTTAATTATATTTTATTAATAATTAATAAGTTAATAAATAATATAAAATTATTATATTTAATTAATAATAATCTTATTAATTAATGTATATTTACAGCATAACTCATTGCTTTATAAATTCTAATAACTCATTGCTTGCTCTCATATGGGAAGACTGACATTGCATTCTGTTTTGGGGATTGGGAAAGATGTAGACAAATTATTACGCTAGTATAATAATTAAAAATAGTAACTTTATAAATGTTAGTTACGAAAACTATGCATAATAAAATTTAATTAATTAATATAGAGGAACAAATTTATAAAAATTAAAAAAACAACTTAACACTACATGCATTTATAGTTTCAAAATTGTTTAAATTTAGTCACCTTGTGCGTACAAAGCAGTAAATTGTAACATTATTTATTAGGAAATCTAAAGTTAAATTATCCAAAGTTGTATTCAAATAAAAACATCTCATTGGATGTGAATTCTCGAGCACATTAAGTCTTAACAAAAAAAAAAAAAAAAGCAATAAAAATTGACTCACAACCTTATACCTTTAGTTCAAGTCACCGCACGATCCCAAACTTTCATTATGTTCATAAAATTTTTTTTTGGAATTCTCATATTTGCTGTTATGATTATTATCAAGTGTTATTGCTAAATATATTATAATTAGAATTTTTATAAATGCATTTCAAATTACAAGGATAAAAGTAATCTAATTATAATTTGAATTTAAAAATATTTTCTAAGTTTAGCATTCTTGAACCTTCATGTTATATTGAATATGATGAATTTTTATTTCCATCAATCTTGAGAATCATGCCAAACAAAAAAAAATATTTTCATGAGATAGTAATTTTTTTTTTCAAATATAATATTTTTAGCATGCCAAACATATTGCATTTTATTTTTTAGGTAAAATTTTATTTTCTATGAACACATTCAAAATAAACTAAGCCAAATCCCATAGAAATGTTTAATCAATACTGTAAATTTCACATACAAATTTTGGCATAAATACAACATAGGAATTTCAGCATACATACAACATACTAAAAAGTAAATTTCACATAATATATAACAAAAGTAATCAAGAAAAACCCTAACCTTAAATTTCGGCGTTTCCAAACGAAGCCTTGCAACGGATTCAAAGAGTTACGTAGTAACTTATAAGGCACACTAAATCTTTTATCAATCTAAGAATCAAACATATGAATTTTATTTTAATTTTATAAACAGAGAATGGTGGAAATCTTACTCCATCTCCTCTGTTTATATAGGTACTCCTTAAGCAGCCTCCCGACAAGCAACGGTCACCTACAATTCGGCTTCTGCCCTCAGCCTCAGTAACGGTCACTTGCACTTGCACTTGCACCCGCTCCTCTTTGTCTCTTTGCAACGTCAGGCTGCTCGCACAAAAGAAAGAAGGAAGGGCTGTATAAGGGACGAAGCAAATCTTGCTAGATGAACCAACAACATTTGCCACGTGTTCAACGACAAATGGAGGAGTTGATTAGTATTCCAAAGCAAATCTCGCTGGATGAACCAACGATATTTGCCACACGTCCAACGCCAGATGGTTGAGCGATTAGTGTTCTGAAACAAATCTCGTTGGATGAACCAGCGAAATTCGTTATGCGTCCAAAAAAGCCTCGAGATTACATCAAAGTCATTGTTTAAATCTTACTGGATCAAGTAACGAAATTATGTTAAAGTTAAAGAAATACTTTTCAGAATAGTATATTTTTTAATATATTTAAAAAAAAAAAGATAAATTGGGAAAAAAAATTCTTGTTTAGGGCATCAATTTCATACCTATCATTTATATTTACATAAATTTGAATAAATTTTATTAAATCCAAAATTTTTAAACTACAAAATTGATTAGCTTCAAAGTTCTTTCTCTTTTACCATTCTACTTTATTTTTTACTCACAATTTGTTATAATAAATTATGGAAAAGGAAACTTATAGGTGCCACCAGACGACGTCGTTTCTCAAAGTGTAAGCAAATATCGCTTTGGCGAAAAATCAGAACTGGGATTTAAAACTCGAGGGGAGAGAAGCTTGCCCATGGCGGCGGAGCCGCAGAAGCAGAGAGATGTCAGGAGACTCTTCAGACCATGGTGCTTTCATGAAGAAGTTCACGCTACATGGAAGCTCTGCTCCTCATGAACTTCCCTTGACTGGCCTCACCTTTGCCGTTAAAGACATGTGAGTCCCTCCCCACTAGCTACCTCGAATACCTCGTTAATACTCCAGCTGTTTGCGTTCATTTTTTTTCCCCAATTGTGTATCAGTCTATTTTGTCTTGTGGGCACTTTTGGATTTTGCATTCCATGCTTTCTTCCAACGTAATTCGAAGCTCATGAAGATTTTATATGCATATGACGAGTGTAAATTAAGTGTTAACATTTGTTTTCTGGGTATCAAATTTGAAAGAGCAGATTTGATGTGGAAGGATATGTGACTGGGTTTGGGAGTCCCGAGTGGGCGAGAACTCATTCGGCTGCTACGGCCACAGCTCCCGTCGTGTTAGCCCTCTTAAGGGGAGGCGCCACTTGTGTTGGTAAAACAGTCATGGATGAAATGGCATACTGGTAAGAAGAGTTATTACTTAACTGTTCATACCTAATAAACTAGTTTTGGTCCCGTCCGTTTAATTTGAAGAACTCAATCTTGTTGCTGACTTGCTTAATATTATTCATTTTGGTATGCATATGCCCAATTTAGCTGATTGCTATTGAAACCCCCAAATGAGATCAATGTGTGGTGCTAATTCCGTTTTTTTTTTAATTATTTTTTTATTTTATTTTATATATCATTCCATCCTAAAAATTGAACTGATGCTATTGAATATTAAGGAGCACAAAACTGAATCATTTCCATTTTTGTTTCTCTTCCAAATGCCCCTTTAAAAAAGTGATCTGATGCAGTTGAAGATTAAGGAGCACAAAACTGAATCATTTCCATTTTTGTTTTTCTTCCAAATGCCCCTTTAATGGCCGTCTGATTTTGTGCAGTCTGTTTTGGGAAGATAGATAGTATCCCTTCATCTTTTGGTTCTTTCTAAAAATCCCTTTGCTGGTTTGAAGGTTTTCACATATTTTTTTCATTTTCATGTAGAAATCTCTTGAAAAGTCACATTATAATTTGCACGTTATGCAATCAAAGAGGAAAAAATTTGTAGTTATGTAACTGAAGAGGGACAAATTCTCACAGTATGTTTGGCGAAAATAAGTATTATGGCACGCCAACAAATCCATGTGTGCCAGATCGGGTTCCTGGAGGATCTTCCAGCGGATCTGCTGTTGCTGTTGGTGCAAAGCTTGCAGATTTTGCATTGGGTATGCCTTTATTTCTTGGATGGTATTTCAGTGATTTTATTTTATTCTAATTTACTTGAAGCAAACTTTTTTTTTTTTTTTTTCTGTTACAGGAACCGACACTGGAGCAAGTGTTAGAGTCCCTGCATCATTCTGTGGAATATTTGGATTTCGCCCTTCACATGGAGTTGTGTCTACTGCTGGAGTTATTCCCATGTCAGAAAGTTTTGATACTGTGGGTAGGGAAACATGATGTATTCAGAGAAATATTCACTTTCTAAAGTGTGAAAATGCATGTTATTGCCTAATAGTGGTATGCTTATTAAAATTTTAGTTAGTGTTCTTGTTTACAGGCCTTCAAACATCTTTGGACTGACAAAGCAAACATGTGGTCAACTTGTTTTCTGAAATTTACTTCTGATTCGTAAATATCTTATTCAGAAATTTCTTTGTCATTTAAATTTCTTTTGATTCCAAGTTCTTGTCTAGGTTGGTTTGCTAGGGATCCAATGATCTTGAATAAAGTTGGACGTGTGCTACTACAATTGCCTGCTTTAGACCCTGTCACACCTAGTCAGATAATTATTCCAGAAGATTGTTTCCGGCTTCTAAGCATTCCAAGTGATCGAATTACTCAAGTTCTAGTTAAATCAGTGGAGAACTTGTTTGGAGGTGAGTCAATGGTATAATGGTGTCATGGGTCAAGTGCTAATTGGTTGCAAGTTGAAGTTTGTAAACTTCTATAACATTTGAAGCCATCACCAGCAATTTGATAGGAGTAATTAGTCCTTTTTTTTGGTTTTGTTTTTTTTTTTGGGGGGGGGGGGGGGGGCATGAGGATATCAACTTTGATAGAAAAATTTATCCCTTTCTTGAAATGCTACATGACAATAACGGTAATATTTCATTACCTTGGAGGGGTTCAATTGCACATTGATGATGCATGATATATTGATATATTTGACAATTGTAGGTCATATTGTTAAGCACACAATCCTTGGAGAATATTTAAAAGATAAAGTTCCAAGTTTGAAGAATTTTATGAGTGAGGGAAATGATTCAGAGGAGTATAATGTACCATCCTTGGTAGCCCTTTCAAGTGCAATGCGATTGCTTCAAAGGTGAAGATCTTGAAAAGATTTTGCTGGGAACCTGATTATTTTAATCATTTCTCAAGTTAGTATTTGTGATGCTATTTACAATCTTGCAATATTAAAGACTATTCTGTCTTCTAGCACTGAATCTTAAATTTTCTTACCATTTGTATCATAGATACGAGTTCAAGAATAACCATAGTGAATGGGTTAGCAGAGTCAGACCTGATTTAGGTCCAGGAATATCTGAACGGGTATGGGCAGCTCTTAAGACAACAGACGATAACATTGATGCCTGTCATTCTATGATGGCTGAAATGCGTGCTGCTCTCACTGCTCTTCTTGGGGTAATCTCTCTCTCTCTCTCCCTCTCAAGTTTGTAGTTGAGGTTTTGAATTTACAATTGCAATTGCCCTGCAGTTGGAAAAAATTTCTTGGGTGATAATTCATATTTTATAAATTTTTTGAGCTTCTCTCAAAATATTTCATGGGCAAAAGTTTTTAGTTATTATAATTGCAACTGTCTCACACTTAAAGTTTGTTGTGAATGTTCTAATGCATGCCTATTCTAATTTTGAGTGATTTTGCATATGGAAGGACCTCTAGTGAATGTTCATGGACTGTTATTGAAACAGAGTATCAAGATTGAAACAGAAAGCAAACTAAAAGAAGAGAAGTAAATCGCATTATACAATCTGAACCAATTACAAATGAATGCTCTGTATTTATACAGAGTTGAACGTAACTAACACTAACTAACTTTGTTATAAACCAATGAAAAATATCCACATGTTTAATCTACATTATATCAATCTGTAATAGTCCCCCTCAAGATGATGTGTATATATTATGCATGTTCATCGTGGACAACAGAATATCAAATGGCTTAGAACCGAGCGGCTTTGTCATTAAGTCTGCTACTTGATGAGCATAATTAACATGAAGAACAGTTAATGATCCTTCTTGAATTTTCTCTCGTACTAAATGACAATCTATTTCGATGTGTTTGGTGCATTCATGATAAACTGGGTTAGCTGCTATGTGAATTGCCGCCTTATTATCACAGAACAGCAATGCTAGTTGACTATGTGGCTGATGCAAATCATTAAGTAATGGTTTAATCCATGTTATCTCACAAACAGTAAAGGCCATTGATCTATACTCTGCCTCTGCTGATGATCTTGAAACCGTGTGTTGTTTCTTTGATTTCCAAGATATCAGTGATTCACCAATGAACACGCAATATCCACTAATTGATCTTCAGGTTTCTGGACAACTAGCCCAATCTGAATCCGAAAAACCTTTGATATGAATGTTTGAAGAACTTGTGAATAATAGACCTTTTCCAGGAGCTAACTTCAAATATCTCAAAATTCTCATTGCTGCTTGAAGATGTGGCACTCGAGGACAATCCAAAAATTGACTCAAATGATGGACTGCAAAGGTGATGTCTGGTCTGGTATGAGTAAGATAAATCAACCTCCCAATTAATCTTCTATAACTAGAAATATCATTAATTACTGCTCCCTCATCTTTTGATAGTTTGACATGAGTATCCAGAGGAAATAAAACAGGTTTGGCAGCAAGTAAACCAAAATCAGCGAGCAATTCTAGAGTATACTTTCTTTGAGATAAAAATACCCTTTTGTGATCTTGCAATTTCCATTCCAAGAACTTGAGCTGGTCTCAAATCTTTTAACTTGAACTTAACTGTTAAAGCTGTTTTGATAGCTTCAATGGCTTCCAAATCATTGCTAGTAAGTAGTATATCATCCACATAAAGTAATAATGCCACAAATGAAGTTCCTTCCCTTTTGGTAAACAATGAATAATCTGCTTTTGACTGTGAGAAGCCAATATCAAATAAGACAGATTTGAATTTAGAATTTCATTGCCTAGATGCTTGTTTCAAGCCATAAAGGGATCTTTGCAATTTACATACCCTTGTGTCCCCCTTAGGTAGATAACCGGGTGGTGCTTTCATGAATACTTCATCTAAGTCTCCATATAAAAAGGTATTATTGATATCTAAGTGAAAAAGATGCCAATTATGTATAATAGCCAGTGATAGAACACATCTAACAGTCACCGTTTTTGCAACAGGTGAGAAAGTTTCAACAAAATCTAGGCCTTCCTTTTGAGTATACCCTTTTGCTACAAGCCTTGCTTTATGTCTCTCAATAGAACCATCTGAATTGCATTTTATTTTATACACCCACTTACAACCTATAGGCTTTTTATTGGGAGGAAGTGATGTTAAGACCCAAGTATTGTTTGATTCTAATGCAGATAATTCTACAGACATGACATCTGTCCAATGAGAATGCCTAATAGTTTGATGATAAAAACTTGGTTCTATTTCAGAGGAAATTGCAACAGAAAAGGTTTTATGTGATTTAGACAATTTTGAGTATGACAAAACATTAGAAATGCTATATTTATTACCTGAGTTAATGGTAGGAGCTATAGGAGATGATTGAGAAGCAGAAGCAGCTAAGTTGCAGTGATAATTTTGCAGATATTCAGGTGCTTTGTGCTGTCTGGTTGATCTTCTAAGAGAAGGAAAGTGATTTTGATCACTCAGAGATGGAATATTTGTGGTCTCTGTGTTTATAGTTTTTTCTGGTCGATGTGGTGTATTAACAGATGAGGAAGATATAGTATTTTCAATGTAATCAGGAATTGATTTTGGAAGAACAATATTATCTGAATTTGAATAAAAAATCTGTGAAGTGATATATGAGTCATTTTGTAAAATAAATGGGAAGATTGATTCATGAAAAACTACATCTCTAGAAACAAAAAATTTTTTAAGTTTCAAGTCATACAGCTTATATCCTTTTATGCCAAAAGGATAGCCTATAAAAATGCATTTTCTAGCCCTTGGTGAAAATTTGTTTCTATTTTTGGTAATGGTTGATGCATAGCATAAACAATCAAAAACTCTCAAATGACTATATGATGGAACTGAATTATAAATAACTTTATGTGAAGATTTGTTGCTTAGAACTAAAGATGGAATTCGGTTTATAAGATGACATGCAGTTAG
Organism: Malania oleifera; assembly: GCF_029873635.1. NCBI lineage: Eukaryota > Viridiplantae > Streptophyta > Magnoliopsida > Santalales > Ximeniaceae > Malania > Malania oleifera. Next base: position 113,740,217 of record NC_080420.1, read on the forward strand.
TATACATTCCCCCCAAAAAATTAAAGGAATATTTGATTGAAATCTCAAAGCTCTTGCTACATTTAACAAATGTTGATGTTTTCTCTCAACTATTGAATTCTGTTGAGATGTATCTATGCATGACATTTGATGTATAATTCCTTTTGAAGCAAAAAAACCAGTCATTTTAAATTATAGACCATTATCACTCCTTAAGCATTTTATTTTTCTCCCAAATTGTGTTTCAACTAAATTGTAAAAAGTAATCAATATGTTTCTAACTTCAGATTTGTTTTTCATCAAATAAACCCATGTAAATCTTGAATGATCATCAACTATAGTAAGAAAAAATCTGAATCCATTATGGGTTGAAACTGAGAAGGGTCCCCATATATCACAATGAACGATATGAAAAATAGAACTTTCATTATATGTATGAACTTGGAAAGGAAGTCTCTTTTGTTTTGCCAGTGGGCAAACAGTACAATGATTAGAAATTTTATCTGTGAAATTGATATCAGATACATTTTTGGAAAGGAAAAACAATCTAGACATGGAAGGATGTCCTAGTTTGCTATGCCAAACTTTAGAGTTTGTTATAGAATTGATAAGATTTGATTTAGGTTGAACCTCATCATTACTAGCACCTGATTTCTGCAATATGTATAAACCAGCTTTTCTTCTAGCTATCCCAAACATCTTCCATGGGGTATGCTCCTGAATGAAACAATAATCAGATGAAAAAATGAATGAGCATTTCTATGTTGAAGTAAGTTTACTTACAAAAAGTAAATTGTATGAGAAAGATGGTACACAAAGTACATCTTTAAGAATTAAAGTTTCTGATATTCAGACTACACCAATATGGGTAATAGGTATGTTATCACCATTTGGTAATGTTACTGAGATGTTTAGAATCTTTGGAATGGAAGTAAACATATCAATGGAATGAATAATATGATTTGTGGCTCCAGTGTCTACAATCCAAGTATTATGGGATATTAAAGTGTAAATTGATGCACTTAAGGAAATACTTGGATTAGATGATATATCTTGAGTGGAATGATCAACATTATGATTGGTATTATCATCAGGTTGTGAGTGAATTAAAGATAACAATTTTTGATAATCTTCTTGAGAGAGGCAATTGATTAAAGTTCTCAAAGGGATTACTCAAAAGTTGACCCGAAACTTGATTGGCAGATGCCTGAAACTTTCCTTTCTGTCGACCATTTGTGGAATTTTGCTTGAATCCGGGAGGATAACCATGAATCTTATAGCATTTATCCACGGTTTGATTATTCATGCCATAGTGAGTGCAATACGATCTTTCTCTTCTTGTTTGCTGTTTTCCATAATTGAATTTCTTCATATCTGAGTTTGTATCTTGCCTTTTGCTCATGAATGCAACAGTATCAACCATACTGTTCTTGCTAATTTCCCTTTGTTTTTCTTCTTGCATCATCAAATAAAAAACTTTGTTTATGTCTGACAACGGATCTAGCATTAGAATTTGTCCTCTGATATGAGAAAAACAGTCATTTAAACCCATCAGAAACTGTATTACATGCTTTCGATCTTGATAACTTGGAAATATCTTTATTGCACCACAATTGCACTTTTGTAAGGCTCCACATGAACATGTAAGAATTTGATTATAATCCGACAATTCATCCCACAAAGACTTGAATCTTGTATAGTAATCTCGCATAGACAAATCTGCTTGAACCAAAACTGATAAATCTTTTTGCAATTGATAGATTCTTGGACCATTACCTTGAGTAAATCGATTCTTTAAATTCAGCCACATAACTCTTGCTGTTTTTGCACATATTATGCTACAGCCAAGCTCCTTCGAAACAGAGTTGATCAACCAAGAAGACACCATATTGTTGCATCTTTCCCAGAATTCATACTAATCATCTGTGAAGCTCGGTTGAGAAATCGATCCATCCACGAATCCAATTTTGTTCTTTGCTTTGAACGCCATAATCATGGACCTGCTCCATGTATGATAATTGTTCCCAGTGAGGATATTTGACACTAGAACTATTTCTGGCGAATCACCATTTTGGAGGTGATAGCAGCTTGGAATATTATCCATGCTGGATGTAGAAACGGAAGCTTAAGTATTTCGCTCTGATACCATGAAACACAAGTCAGCAGATATGAACATAAAGCAGAACTAAAGAAGAGAAGGTAAAAATCTGCATATACAATCTGAACCAATTACAAATGAATGCTCTGTATTTAAACAGAGTTGAATGTAACTAACACTAACTAACTTGTTATAAACCAATGAAAAATATCCACATATTTAATTTATATTATATCAATCTATAATAGTTATCTGGAGAATTTCTTGTTCATGCACACATGGATATATTTTTCTAAAATTAGCATACCATTACTCTTATATTTTGTGGGTCAATATGCCATCTCCTTTTATTTTGGTTCAAAAGAGAATCAGAGGAAAAATGTGATGACGCGATGGATGAGTGTGCATCATTAGTACAACAAAGGTGCTAAGGCTGTATTATTGAACTGTATACCTTAATGCCGTGCTAATGCAGCTAGGATACCCAACCTTTTTTGGTTGAAAAGGCAACCCCATAGATATAAACAATTTTTAATCATTTTGAGAAGATACAAGATTATTATAAGCCAAGCATGCATAAGATCATCCTGCAAGAAAAACCAACCCTAGTCACTTTAGAGTTCTGTGATATGATTTACAGGATTCCATTCACCAAGGCTTATATATTTTTTATTGTAGGTGTTTTTGAGTAATTGAGTTGGCATGTGCTTGTTACTCAAATATGCCAAAGAGAGGCTTATATTTGTTTTGAATAATTGATTTGGTATATGGTTCTTATGATAGGTCCTTTTTGTTTTTCTGGATAATATATTTGTGTAATACTCGTTTTCTTGTAATTAAACCTGTGACTTGAAAGGCTACTGCATTCTAAAAAGATAGTGGTATAATAATCTTTGACTAACCTTTGGTAATAAAATAGAAGAATTATTTCTCTTGCATTGATCATTCACATTCTCTTCCATTGCAATGATATTTTAAAACAAATTTTGTAGGATTTTGGTATCCTCGCAATCCCTACAGTTCCTAAGCCTCCACCAAAACTCCAAATGGACTCAACTATGCTGGAATGCCTTGGTGTCAGATCTTTGAGTTTGCTATCCATTGCTGGAGTATCTGGATTTTGCCAGGTTCTCTCTCTCTCTCTCTCTCTCTCTCTCTCTCTCACTCATGGTGATCTTATTTCTTCTTTCCTTAACTAATATTATATGCACTAGTAAAATTTTGAAACTATAATTGCTTTGGAAATTGTTCTGATCTACAGGTGAACATTCCACTGGGGCTGTATGATGATCTTCCAGTGGCAGTTTTTGTTTTGTGCCTAAAACAGTGTCAGTAATGGGTTTTGCTCAATCTCGTTTGTGAGACCCTTATGGCACCTCTCAAAAAGAACAGGTGATTGAATTTTGAAATTGCTGATGAGTGAATAATTGAATGGCTGAAGAGTCCTATGAAATGTTCAGATATTCTACTGTGGGCCGTAAATATATAAAACAATATGAGAAGCAATAGTTGAATTATTTTAATTTGGCAGTATTGTCTGCCAGCACGTCGCTGGGGTTTCTCTCTTCTTGTACTTAACTAGATTCGTAGTTTGTTATACAATAGGAAACAATTTTCAATTCAGTAATGTACATGGAATAATGCAACAAGGCAAATATTCCCAAGGAAAGATGGATTTGGTTTGAGGCTTGATGAGTAGTTGTATTTGGTTGTATGCGTAGGTTGATGGCGAATGTATCACGAAATGAAAAACAGAAAGAAAAAAGAAAATTTTATTGATCTATTTAGTAAACAATACGGATTGTTATAAACCAATGAAAAATATCCACATATTTAATTTATATTATATCAATCTATAATAGTTATCTGGAGAATTTCTTGTTCATGCACACATGGATATATTTTTCTAAAATTAGCATAATTACTCTTTTTTTTTTTTCAATATCCATCTCCCTTTATTTTGTTCAAAAGAGAAATCAGAGGAAAAATGTGATGACGCTGATGGATGAGTGTGCATCATTAGTAAACAAAGTTGCTAAGCTGTATTATTGAACTGTATACCTAATGCGTGCTAATGCAGCTAGGATACCCAACCTTTTTTGGTTGAAAAGGCAACCCCATAGATATAAACAATTTTTAATCATTTTGAGAAGATACAAGATTATTATAAGCCAAGCATGCATAAGATCATCCTGCAAGAAAAACCAACCCTAGTCACTTTAGAGTTCTGTGATATGATTTACAGGATTCCATTCACCAAGGCTTATATATTTTTTATTGTAGGTGTTTTTGAGTAATTGAGTTGGCATGTGCTTGTTACTCAAATATGCCAAAGAGAGGCTTATATTTGTTTTGAATAATTGATTTGGTATATGGTTCTTATGATAGGTCCTTTTTGTTTTTCTGGATAATATATTTGTGTAATACTCGTTTTCTTGTAATTAAACCTGTGACTTGAAAGGCTACTGCATTCTAAAAAGATAGTGGTATAATAATCTTTGACTAACCTTTGGTAATAAAATAGAAGAATTATTTCTCTTGCATTGATCATTCACATTCTCTTCCATTGCAATGATATTTTAAAACAAATTTTGTAGGATTTTGGTATCCTCGCAATCCCTACAGTTCCTAAGCCTCCACCAAAACTCCAAATGGACTCAACTATGCTGGAATGCCTTGGTGTCAGATCTTTGAGTTTGCTATCCATTGCTGGAGTATCTGGATTTTGCCAGGTTCTCTCTCTCTCTCTCTCTCTCTCTCTCTCTCTCACTCATGGTGATCTTATTTCTTCTTTCCTTAACTAATATTATATGCACTAGTAAAATTTTGAAACTATAATTGCTTTGGAAATTGTTCTGATCTACAGGTGAACATTCCACTGGGGCTGTATGATGATCTTCCAGTGGCAGTTTCCTTGGTGGCAAAACATTGCTCAGATGGGTTTCTGCTCAATCTCGTTGAGACCCTTTATGGCACCCTCAAAGAACAGGTTGAAATTGCTGAGAGGATGAATTGCTGAAGATTCCTCTGAAATGTTCAAATCTATTTTGTGCCTAAATATATAAAATGAGAAGCAATAGTTAATTATTTAATTTGCAGTATTTTACTGCCAGCACGTCTCTGGTTTTCTCTCTTCTTGTACATAACCTAGACGTAGTTTGTATAAATATGCAACAATCAACAGTAATGTACATGGAATAATGCAAAAGGCAAAAATTCCCAAGAAGATGGATTTGGTTGTGTTGATGAGTAGTTTGTATTTGGTTGTATGCTATAGTTTGAGAGTAATGTATCAAGAAATGAAAAAAGAAAAAAGAAAATTTTCATTTGTATCTATTTAGTAAACAATACAGGTGGGTATATATACAAATACCTAGGGACAAAACTGTAATTCTACTGACCCTAAATACAAACTAATATAACAGAAAAATAAAATAGAAAACTTATTACTCTCTCTCAAGATGGACTACATATATTCACTAGTCCCATCTTGCCAATAAAATGATTAAATTGACACAACCCACGGGCCTTGGTTAGAGTATCTGCGATCTGATCATTTGTTTTTAAATGAAATAGCTTGATAACTCCCTCTTGCAATTTCTCCCTAACAATGTGACAATCTAATTCAATATGTTTAGTCCTTTCATGGTATACCGGATTGGAAGAAATATGAATCGCAACCCGACGATCGTAATACATCAAAGCTAAATGATGAGATGTAGTACCAAAATTTGAAAGGAAATTTTTTGACCAAATAACTTCACAAACAGTCGTTGCCATAGCTCTATATTCTGATTCGATCTAGAAATGGTATTTTGTTTCTTGGACTTTCAACTAATCAAATTATCACCCAGAAAAATAGTAAAACTAGTAACAGACCTCCTAGTATCAAGACAAGCTGCCCAATCTGAACGTATATAAACTTTCAACTGAAAACTATCTGAAACAGTAGAGAAAAACAAGCCCAATCCCACCGTACCTTTGATATATTGCACTACTCTATGAGCTACAGCCATATGAGGTGTTGTAGATTTACTCATAAATTGACTTAGCATTTGAACAGCAAAAGTAATGTCTAGCCTTATTATAGTCAAGTATATCAACCTTCCAACTAACCGTCTATATTGAGAAAGATCTTCTAGTTCATCACCATCACTAGAATTGAGAGTCAAATTCTGAATCATTGGTGTATTAGCTAGTTTACAACCAAGCAAGCCACAATCCTCAATAATTTCTAATGAATACGTCCTTTGACACAAGTGAGTCCCTTTAGAAGACCTAGCAGCTTCGAGTCCCAAGAAATATTTCAAAGGACCTAAAACTTTCAACTTGAAATGAGTATTCAAATAATTCTTCAAAGAATCCATAGTATTAATATCATTCCTAGCAATTAAAATATTATCAACATATACTAAAAGCATGATGATAGATGCTCCTTCAACCTTAGAAAAAAGAGAATAATCTGATTTTGATTGAGTAAAACCAGCAGTTGTCAAAGTAGTAGAGAATTTAGCAAACCATTTTAGTGAGGCTTATTTTAAACCATACAAGGACTTTCTAAGCTTACAAACCATATTAGTCTCCCCCTTACTGTCAAAACCAGGTGGCAATGCAATATAAACCTCTTCATGAAGATCACAATGCAGAAAAGCATTATGCACATCCATTTGAATAATTTGCTAGTTCTTGACAACAACAATGGAAAGAAAAAGACTAACTGTTGTAAGCTTAGCTATATGACTAAAAGTCTCATGATAATCAAAACCCTCCAATTGAGTGTACCATTTAGCAACCAGGCGAGTTTTACATCTTTCAACACTGCCATCTAAATTTAACTTCAGTTTATAAACCCATTTGCAGCCAACAAGATGTTTTCTAGCAGGCAAAGAAACTAAGTCTCATGTATGATTCTGTTCCAAGGCTAAAATTTCCTCTTGCATAGCAGTCCTCCATTCAGGATAAGAAATAGCTTGAGAAAATGTCTTTGGCTAAAAAAGAATGGAAGTGGTTGGAACAAAATGCTTATGAGAATCAGATAATTTTTCATAAGAATGATAAGAATGAAAAGGATGAGAAGTATTCTAAAAAGAAAACTCAGCATCCTGTGAAGAAGAAAAACCAGGAGAATGTAACATGGCCTGCTGACAGTGATAAGATTAAAGATATGTAGGAGGATGTCTTACACGAGCTGATCTTCTAGGAGGATCAACTTGAGGAAGGAAAGCTAAAGGATGGTCTGAATGTAGAACTGAATCATCCACTATAGAAAGGAAATACCTGAAATCTTCCTTTGTAGGAATTGACATGGGTCCCCATATATCACAATGAACCAAATGAAATGGAATATTAGATTTATTATTGCTAATAGGAAAGGGCAATCGTTTTTGTTTAGCAATAGGACAGGTAGTACATGTAACATATTCAGAAGACAAATGAGGAATATGTTTATTCAAAAGTTGTAAGCTAGAAAAACAAGGATGTCCTAATCTAAAATGCCACAAGGCCTCATTTGACTGAACAAAAACACAAGTAATAGAAGATTTATTTTGCAAAACAGAAGAAGAATTTGAAAAAGTCAATATGTATTGACCATCTTTCAATTCACCAGTCCCAATCATCTTCCAAGTTGCAAGGTCCTATAGAAAACACTTGTCATCTTGAACAATTAAGCGACAGTTTGAAGTAGAAGTAAGCTTGCTGACTGAAATCAAATTGAAATAAAAAGAATGAACAAAAAACACATTTTTCAAGAGGATAGTAGGACTGAGAACAATGTCACCAATATGTGTGACATTAGCACAAGTACCATTTGGTAATTTTACTGAATATGATACTGATGTTGGTAGATTAGTATATAAACTTGGAGAATGAACCATGTGGTCTGAAGCACCATTGTCAATTATACAAGTGAATGGAGTTAAAGAATATGCAGCAAGACAAAATGAAGTGATATTACCTGAGAAATTTGGTAGCAAATCCATATTAGTTGAAGGAATACGAGTGGAGGATGCTTGTGGCGTGAGGAGAGCTAGCAATTGTTGATATTGATTTGTGGTGAGAGATGACTTATCATCAGCAACAGAAACTTGTTGAGATGAATTTACAGAAGTAGATTGTTTAACTGAATATATAGAAGCAGATCCATCCTTGGTTTTGTCTTTAAATTTATAGTTAGGAGGATAACCATGTAACTTGTAACACTTATCAACAATGTGTCCAATAATGCCACAATGACTACAGATTAATCTTAAGCCAGTATTTCCTTTAAAATTCTTAAAAGAAGCCTCAGATTTTGTTGCTAAGGCAACTGATTCAACAGAAACAGAAGCATTGCGATGAGTAATGCCTCGTTGTCTCTCTTCTTGTATAACAAAAGAAAAAGCTTTATTAATAGAAGGCAAAGGATCCATCATCAAAATCTGGCTTCTTACATTATCAAAAAAATCATTAAGCCCCATAAGAAATGTCATAAGATAAGACCGATGATGATATTAAGCAAGAACAGTAGATATATTGCATGTGCATCCATGACAATAACAAACTAGCAGAGGCTGATAATTCAAAAGTTCATCCCATAGCACCTTTAAATCCATAAAATAACTCACATCGCTTTGATTTTGGCGCAAGGTAGAAATAGCAGATTGTAACTCAAAAATCCGAGGTCCATTGCCTTGCAAGAATCATTCTTTCAGCTCAAGCCACATTGCTCTGGAAGAATCAACATATATAACACTCTGAGCAATCTTTGAAGACAAAGAATTAAGAAGTCAAGACAGTACGACAGTATCACATTTGCTCCAAGAAGAAAATAGAGGATCATCCTTGGCTGGAATAGAAAGTGATCCATCAATAAAACCAAGCTTATTGCGTGCCTTCAGAGACAGAAACATCGATCGAGACCATGAATGGTAGTTGTTGTTGCTCAGTTTCTCGTTCACCAATAGAACTCCAGGATGATCGGCATTGGTGAGAAAATAGGGGTTGCGTGGATCAGATTCGACATTCGCAGCAGAACTTGCAGGTAGATTTTCACGAACAAAAGAATTTTCCGCTATGATCAAAAAGAGAAAAAGGGAAAATGGAGAATCCAAGAAGAATCAAAAAGCATGCAGACTTCTGCCACACTTTTGCTTTGATGCCATATCAAGAAATGAAAAAAAAATAATTTTCATTCGTATGTATTTAGTAAACAGTACAGGTGGGTATATGTACAGATACCTAGGGACAAAACCATAATTCTACTGACCCTAAATACAAACTAATATAACAGAAAAATAAAACAAAAAACTTATTATAATGGATATAAAAAATTATTATGAATACGGTACTGATGTTCCAAATCTCTTGGCAAATGTGTATTTGCATAATACCCCACCCTTCACTTTCTTAAGTGCTGCTATTTTTCTTTTTGTTCATTTTCTGCTAAGTAAAATCCCATCAAGAATAGAGAAACAAAGTAAAAATAGGGACCAACTTCTCTACAAAATATTATATGATGAGTTTGTTGTCTGGTAAAATAAAAGCTCCAATAGAAGAGAATCACAGGACAATGAAAATGAGCAACTTCAGTACAACTCTCTGCAATTTCCCTTTCCCTTTCCCTTTCCCTTCCCTAATCCTCTTTTTTGATTAAAAAAACAAAAAAATTCAACCCCTATACTTAGTGCTATTATGCTGACACAGAACATACACTACTAGTAGAGAAATGACTTAAAATTCAACCTAATAGTCAAAAGATTTTTAAGATTCAATCTAAATTATATGAGGAAAGTGATTCCTAATGTTTGCATTTAATTTGATCTCTCCTAAGAATGTGATTCTCTGAGAAATTAGAAATTACTCGTGTTATTGTTGTGTAATGATGTTTACGAATGCAAATGATCGATACGAATTGATTCAAGTGCAAGAATAATATAAGGTAACGAAATAAAGTCAAGAATGCATAAGTTTATATACTTCACTTCTAAAACTTACACTATAAGTGAGAAGCAAAAAAAAAAGTATCAATTGTGCCAATAAAGTATAAAAAAAATTTGCACAAAAGATTTTTCACCGAAGATACCCTAGAGTAAAGTTTATAAAAATTCTCATCTCATGCAATTGTATAAGAGAACAAGTGAAATAGAATTTTTTTTTTTTTTTTTCAAATTTAGATATATGTTTAAAGCTTAAATAAATTAAAATTTTATTAAAATAATAATAATAAAATTAAAAATTTTGAGAATTATTGTAATAAAAATCAGAATTACTTGAAATCATTTAATTAAATTCACTTTTTAGTCCTCCATGAAAATTAGAGATTTTTATTTTCAGTAGATATTTTTGCATGGAAATCATATTTTAATTTTTATTGAAAATTGCACACAAATATTTTAATTCATAGAAGTGCATTTTGGATATTAAATAATTTAGAAAATAAGTAATATTTAGGGATTGTTTAATGATACTTGTTATAATTTATGAGAATGAAAGCTGGAAACAACAATTAAAATTTGAGGCAATCGAATTGTAATTATAATTAATTAAAATAATATTAGAATCATGAAAAATACAAAAAGAATACAACTTAAAAGATATTATGATAAAAATATGACTTAATGATTACATTTCAAAACATACATTTTAGTTCTTGAGCCATTCCTATTGTAAGTTGAAAATGGTGGAAATATTTTTTATTTTAAATATATTTTTTAATTATTTTTTGAGATTTACAATATAATTTATATCATTTTTTTTCCTAAAAAAAATTAAGTGTGCGCTAATTTATTTGATAGTAATAAATTCTTGATATATAGTAGCAGTACACAAGGCTCCCACTTTGAGTAGGGTCTAGGATGTCGGCAAGCTTACCAAGTCTCATTTTTGTGATTATTTTGAAATTTAAACATTACCTTATATAAATTTTAAAAAATTAGAGAATAAGTTATTTTTTTGTGATTACTTTGAAATTTAAAGATAAAAATTGAAAATTATTTTGCACATTTAAATAGACTCTTTATTTTCTATATTTTTAATGTAAATCTTGAATAGTTAAAAATTTTGTTAAAATTTTTACAGTTGTTTGAAAAACTAAAATTTATAAAATAAAAAATATTTTCTATAACTAAAGAGACCCTTATCATTTTTTTTAAATGATTTAAAACTCCTATTAAACATTAAAATATATATACCAGTTCGAATAGTCAAAGTTGAAATTATTTTTTTTTCTAAAAAGAAAAAAAATAATTTAAACCCCATATTACATAATTTTAAACATTACCTTATACAAATTTTCAAAAAATAGAGAATAAGTTATTTTTTCAATCAAATTTAAATATTTCTACATTTTAAAGCCAAAGTTAGTAAAACATTGATAAGCTTCCTTTGGTTTGTTTAAGATATATACTAAAAAGGAAATTATGTAATAGAGTTTCGAAGAAAATTTTTAAAATGAATATGTTTTTAAAACAAATTACTTGGCAAATGTGTTTGGTTGGTTGGAATAATTATCGCTAATTTAAATGCATTGATAAACCCAAACTAATTTAGGTAAAAATCTTCTCAAAACTAAAAATATAATATGCACATTAAAGTTTTTATAATATTAGAGGCTTGAAATAGAGATATTTGAAGATATAACATTATTAATGAGAAATAATCAAATGTCTTATTATAAGGTAATTTCAAAGAAATAATTTTGTTACCCATTATTATGAGTAATAAATGTGGGGTTTTAAATTTTAGTAACCATTATACTCTAACTTGATCTATATAAAATACAATGCTCATGTCAAATTTGTTCAAGGTGTAGGAAGCAAACAAAAGAGAAAGATGATCCTTACTGAAGCTTTGAAATTTCTTATGTCCATTGTGGATGGTTCGTTAATTCTAAGAGATTTTGCTCGAAAGAATTCTTGTCTGAATAGTGAAGAGAAGATCTATGCTTGTGGCAAGTCGATGAAGGTTGGATAACAAAAATAACTATTTATGTGTGCAATATTTTTTGAGAGTTGAATAAAATAGTAAAGTTTTTTTATTCATGTATTATGTTTTTGTTTCAGCCGTTTTTTTTTTTTTTTCATTCAAGTCATCTATTGTTGTTTATTTTATATTTTTATTTTTATTTTGGTGTAACTTTTTTGTTCAATTCTACAGCCATTTCCTTCAAGAAGGAGGGAGAGGCTTAGAGAAAACAGGGAATTTGTATGAACTTGAATAAAGAAAAATAATATGAATTGTGTATTCTACTTTTATCTTAGTATATTTATTTGGTTTCAAGTATACTACTACCTTATTGAGGAAGAGGGAGAGAGAAAATAAGGAATATGTATGAACTTGAATATAACACAAAATAAAAAATAAACTCAAAATATTCTCTAAGGTGAATTTCTTTTGAAGAGCTCTATTTCCACTTTTCATAGTTAATAGGAGATTTACATCATTTAAAAAAAATTGATAAGGGTCTGTTTAGTTATATAAAAATATTTTTTATTTTTTAAATCTTAGTTTTTCAAACAATTGTAAAAATTTTAACAAAATTTTTAACTATTCAAGATTTACATTAAAAATATAGAAAATAAAGAGTTTATTTAAATATACAAAATAATTTTCAATTTTTACCTTTAAATTTCAATATAATCACAAAAAAAAAAATAACTTATTCTCTAATTTTTGAAAATTTATATAAGCTAATATTTAAAATTATGTATTATAAGTTTATCAAGTCTCATTTTTATGATCATTTTTGAAGAGGCCACTTCCAAGTTTCAAACCAAAATAAAAAAAAAAATCTAAGTTTCAGTAAAAAAAATATACCTAAGTTTTAGGTGACCGCATAGCAGTATAATTTTTATAAAAATAATTAATAACTGATAAAAAAAAAACTTAAAAAAAGCAGATTAGAATGTAAGCAATTACTTTCTTTGGATAAGTCTTCTTCCATGTTTTAAAACCAAAGGCGAAGAAGCCTGCGCGCATTGCAGGCAGTAGGAGAGATGCAGACCGACACGGACTATGGAGCTTTCATGGGTAAATTCACGCTACCTCCACCTCTTCCATGCCCTTCTCCTCATCAACTCCCCTTGAATGCCCTCACTTTTGCTGTCAAAGACATGTAAGTTCCTCGGTATCAACTCTAGGCCTTAGTAATTGATCATTTGTTTCTTGATTTTCCTCTTTACCCCAACCTTCCTCTCTTCTGGGTACGTTTGAATTCTGTTTCTCATGCTTGTTTTAATGCATTTCCAAACTCATACCCCAATTTCAGCTATTGGGTACGTGTCCTTCAAAAGAGTGTTTTTTTAAGAACATATTTTAGTTTTAATTATTTGTTTCTTAAATAATTCATTTGTTTTCTTGATTTTTATCTGTACATCACTCTTTTTTCTCTTCTGGGTAGGTATAAGTTCTGTATCTCATGCTTGTTTTGATGCATTTCCAAGCTCATACCCCAATTTCAGCTATTGGGTATCACTCTTTTAAGAAAATATTGTTTTTGGATGTGAAATTTGGAGGCAGATTTGATGTGGATGGATATGTGACTGGGTTTGGGAATCCCGACTGGGCGAGAACTCATTCGCCGGCCACGGCGATGGCTCCGGCCGTTTTAGCCGTTTTAAGAGGAGGCGCCACTTGTGTTGGTAAAACTGTCATGGATGAAATGGCATACAGGTTAGAGTTCAATTCCTTTTTTCTGGTATTAGTTCTTGTTTGGTGAGCTTTCTATATGGATAGGGATTGTGACAAGCTTTTCATATTCATTGAGTGGTTCTTGATTCGTTCTCTGCAAAATTTAGCTGCCACATTAACTTGTAGCCAATGAATTGGCGAATCTATCACGAGAATCCCACAGGCATTACAGCAAGTTAACAACGTTTCTGATTCAAATATTTGAGTCCATAACTTTTTTGAAGGTTCCTTAATTATTCTGAACCTTTTTTCTTTTTGTTTTTTCTTAAAAAAAACATATAATTGTGTATTGAATTTGAGTTTTTGCATAGATTAAGTAGATGGCTAAGCTTTTTGAATATTGATTTATTAATTTTTTGAAGGGTGGGTCTTGGATCAATGTAAGGTTGCTGCTTTGTGACCGGTTTGGTCACTAGTTCAAGTTTAAGGAAATAGTCTCTGTGCACAAAAAGCAGGGCTAAGGTTATGTGTACCGTGGCAAACTCTTCCTACCCAAGCAAAGCAGAGAGCCTTGCAGCCTAGGGACGCCCTTTTATTTATTTATTTATTTATTTTTGCAGTTCTTTTCTGGGAGAACTGTTCCCCGTGCCAATGAGCAGGAAAATCAAATTATTCAACATAGTTTATCACTGCAGTTGTTCTAAAACTATTTTATGAGTTATGCACATCAGATTGCTCTTAGTCCATGCTTGGGAAAGGTCTTGAATTTGGACTTATATGTGAATTTAAAAATGTGTAATACAAAATTATATAGAATTTATCTAAATCCATTCAAATCCAAATTAATGCTACCAAATGTAGTGTTTAAGCATAGAAATGACATCAATTATAACTGTTAATTTTTCAAATTATTTAATTCTAACAGTTCATGCATAGGTTTTTTTCGAAATTTTCTTGAAAATGCATGTGAAAGACTCTTTACCATGTTTTCCTATGTTAAGTTAAATAACTGAATTAACTGATTTTTGGGCAGTATAAATGGGGAAAACATACACTATGGCACACCAAAAAATCCATGTGCGCCAGATCAAGTGCCTGGAGGATCATCTAGTGGATCTGCTGTTGCAGTGGGAGCAAGGCTTGTAGATTTCTCTTTAGGTTGGTTTATTCTTTGATTTATTCTGTTGAATCCTGATATGTTCTCTCAGTTGAAGCAAAAGGTGATTTTCTTTTGCAGGTACTGACACAGGAGGAAGTGTGAGAGTCCCTGCATCATTCTGTGGAATTTTTGGATTTCGGCCTTCACATGGTGTTGTGCCTACAACTGGAGTTATTCCTATGGCACAAAGTTTTGATACTGTCGGTAACAAACGATCAAGATGGCTTCAGTCATTTTTATTCCTCTAACTTGGCAACTTGCTCTTCTGACACCAATTTCTCTTCCAGGATGGTTTGCCAGGGATGCTGTGACCTTGAATCGAGTTGGACGCGTGCTTCTGAAATTGCCTGATCTAGATCCGGTCAACCTGAGTCAGATAATCCTCCCAGGAGACTGTTTCCAGCTTCTAAGCATTCCAACTGATCGAGTAACTCAAGTTCTTGTTAGATCAGTTGAAAAGTTGTTTGGAGGTGAATGAAAATATTATCATGCTATTAATAAAGTTCTATTGGTGTGCATTTGAAATCAAAGCTTCTCATTTTCTTTCCATGGTCTTTGAAGCCCTCTGGAATGTATTTTCCACAGCATAGTGAAATCTCGGCAGATTATGACAGATATACAGAGGAGATGTGCAACGAAGTGATTGATTTCAATTGTTAATTTGTTATAAACACAGTGGCTTTTGAAATTTTATGCAGTGCAAAATCACAAGATTTAATGACCTTGGACTCTCAAAAGTACATATGATATTCATATCAATTTATTTCACTTTAACAGAATGGCGTTTAATATATTTTTATATTGCAGGTCATGTTGTTGAGCATATGACCCTTGGAAACTATGTTAAGGACAAAGTTCCAAGTTTGAAGACTTTCATGAGTGAAGGGAATGATGATCAAGTGTATAATATACCATCTTTGGTAGCTCTTTCAAGTGCCATGCGGTTGCTCCAAAGGTGCAGCTTTTGAGCCGATTTTTATTGGACCTTGAATGAATTTTTCTTTTGCTTGATGAGTTCTGCAACATTCTTTGTAATCTTGTAATATGGAAGGGCTTTTCTTGCTTCAGTTGTTGACTTCTGAATCTATTTACCATTTGAAAAATAGGTATGAGTTCAAGAGTAACCATGGTGAATGGGTTAGGACAGTAGGACCACATTTAGGTCCAGGACTATCGGAACGAGTATGGGAAGCCATTAGGACAACAGATGATAAAATTGAAGTTTGTCAATCTGTGAGGACTGAGCTACGTGCTGCTCTTACTGCTCTTCTTGGGGTACTCTCTGTCTCTTTCTCTCTGTAGACCTGTTTCAAAGTGAAGTTTTTGCTATTTGAAGTTGTAAGATCCCCATGCTTGAAAAAAATTCTGGATTGATTATTTATAATTTTGGTGATTTATGTTTCTAAATTGGACAACCCCATGATCTCTATGGATACCCCTCTTAGATGAGTACATTGAAAGCAATGGAATGTCAAAGGTACTGCTGTGCAAAAAAATAAATAAAACTGTCGATCTTATCGATCATAGATCAGGATGTATTCTTTTTTGGTGCATGCATTTGGTTACATTTAATATTTAACTAAATTTCACATAACTCCCTCTGTTTAATATCCACCTCCATATATTAAAAATGAGGTCAGAGGTGAAAATGTGTTCTTGCTGACAGATGAAGTCATTCATTGTGAGGATTGTAAGGTTGTTTATCTGTGGTTGAAGAATTTACATACTGCTTCCTAGGTGAAGCCTGCATTCATGGCATATTTCCTTGGAAAAATACATATGAAATTTGTAGTAATTTTGAAGGAACCCATAATTGTTTCAAACAAAGTATACATGCTGCTGTTCTGCAAGAAAAAATCTGTCATTTTGGGGTTTTGCAAGCTTTCTGGAATAGCCGAACACAGGTGGAGCTGAAAATTTGTTTCACAATTTTTTAGCATGCTGAATTTTGTGGTGTAAGGAATGATTTGGGTTTCTTCAGTTTTATATGTTTCAAAAATTTTGTGGGACATTTAGTGGCATTCTAGGAAGCCAATACTCCACAGGTGGCCTCTAGAGTATGGTATTTCTCTTACATAAGTTCATTTCCTGATCTTTCCTTTGTAACGATCCTAACAAAATACAATTTTATAGGACTTTGGTATCCTTGCGATCCCTACGGTACCTGGGCCTCCCCCAAAACTACAAATGGAGAGTTCCACACTGGAAATCTTTCGTGTCAGGGCTTTTAGCTTGCTTTCTATAGCTGGGGTTTCAGGATTTTGCCAGGTCCTCTCTCTCTTTCTATTAACACTTTTTTTTTTTTTTTTGTGCCTCTTTCTATTAACACAACACAGTAGAACTTTTGTTTAACTTACTTATTTAGGAATTTGTTTCAATGGGCAGGTGAGCATACCAATAGGGCTGTATGACAATCTGCCTGTGGCAGTTTCCTTGTTAGCAAAACACGGTTCGGATGGATTTCTTCTTGATCTTGTTGAGAAACTCGATAACACTCTCAAAGAACAGGTTGAAATGGCTGAGAAAGCAAGCTACTGAAATTACATATAATTTCCTTCTTGCTTGATAGTCTCTCTTGTACATTTCCTCCTTAAATAACACAAAATTTACTAATCAATGTGACTATATTTTCCTCTTTCATGACTTCAACTATCTGTGGAAGAACTATTTGAAACTGGCAAGGTTTTTGCTTGTTTTATGGTATACCATCCAATGAGGAAGGACTCAATACTCAATACTTGAATCCGAAATGGGGAACAAAAGAAACAGATGAAGCGACATTCGATGCAAAAGCATATCATATAATCATTTTAGTTGTAAAAGTAAAAGAAAACCCTACAACTATATGTAATAGATAATCTTTAAGCTTAGTAACCAAAATAAAAAATCAGTTGACAAACTATGATATTACATCCTACTTAGTGTTAAGGAGCTTACCAAAGATAAAAATGTACTAAAACTCAACCATATCACTAATTATGGTCATTATTCTTGAGGAGATATCATGAGCTTACAAAATTCAATCATTTGGAAGAAAAAATCATATGTTAATATAATACTTACCTAACTTTATTCTTTAAAAAACTATTAAAGTAGATGTGGCAAAAATACGAATAAAAGCCCCTATGCTCATTAAATAAAAATATTGTTTTACCTTTTACATTGTCATTATTGGGAAATTATTAGGGGGACTTGCCCTTCAACTTGGACCATCGCCTACCATTTAACATTGTGACATGTGATATGGGAGACTCAACCTGGCTAACCCATTCTCTTCAGTGCACGACCTTAACATCGTTTAGTTGATGGGCTAAATTTTTGTTTGCAAAGGAAAAAAGGCAATTTGCAGATCTCTCTCTCTCTCTCTCTCTCTCTCTCTCTCTCTCTCTCTCTCTCTCTCTGGCATCAATCGCAAACCCTAATTTTCCTTCAGCAAAGATTTGTGAAACCTTCAATCTAGAAGCGCTGGTGGGCCTCCAATCAAGAGAACAAAATTTGTTGGTGAAATTCTAATGCAAGAAATCATGAGCTTTAATAAAATTTTGAAGTCTTCAGTCAAGAGCCACTGGTGGGTCTTCAATCAAGAAACTAATGTGCAGATAGCAGGCTGCTGCCATAATTAGACAAACCATAGAGGAGAGCTGCTGCCATCTTCAATCAAGACCACGAATTATCAGGTGTGGGCTGCCAACTCTCCTAGAATGCTCCCAAACCAAAAAAGATTACAGATGTTTGAGAGTTGCTGCCATACTAATTAAACAAATTTTGGTTTTGTGGGTTGGGCTGGTTATTGCAAAGATGGAATGGTATATGTAGAGAGGGACAATTTGCCTTTGCAGGGCACCTCTTTTTGGCTTGTAGTTGTCATTCTCATTTTCCTTATAAAAAACGACCATTGCCAAATGTAATTTGGGATTTTATGCTGCAATTGAAACTTTGTCCCATTACAGAGTTACTTTGCCCCTTTCCTTCGACTGTTAATATGAACAAAAAGGCAACAATATATAGGTTAGTATTGTTGTTTTACTCTGAATACCAAAGAATACCTTGCAGTAGTTAGCTTTGCATTTTGAAGTTTGGTAGCTTTTTCCACATTAAAAAAAGTTATTATGTTGCAGAGTTTTGAAGGGCAAGGATGATTCTTACCACAATTTAAGAAAACAAAAGAATGGTGTCCAAGTTAGAAAATATGGTTGTCTGATCACCTCCCTTATAAATGGGAAATCAGTTCTCTGTTTTATATGTCAATTCTTTTGCTTTCTTGCCTGGTAAAATTTTGTATGACCTTATTTGTTTTCCTCTTCGTAGTTGGTAGCTAGTCATATTCTTAGAATTGTTGTTTTGACAAACTTTCAAATGTATGAGTTCTTGGGTCCAATAATTATTTACATTATGTTGGGCACACTTGAATGGATATACAGTTGAAATTATACTGCTGGGTTAGAATATTATAGGTGTGCATTGCTATTGTCATATATTTTTTGGCAATATTAATGTGGGTAGAAAGGTCCAAAGACTTGCAATATTATGCATAATGAAGTGCATTCCTATTCTGATTATATATTACTGCGAGTACCACCAAGTCTGGTGACTTTGTATTTCATTGAGAACATATAGACAAATTAAGACTAGCACCTTGGACTTAGTCTAAAAATCTGATCACATTCTTTTGTGATATGCATGTTATAGAACAAGACTAGGCTGTAATTTAAACTTGCTACACTATCAAGAATAGGCTTTAATTTAGTTTTTTGGTAGGAACACAGCAAACAAAATGGAAGGTACGCCCTGTATCACTAGTTTCCCAACCTACTTATTATTATTATTATTATTATCATTTTTCTGTTCATCTAGCATAGTGATATAAATGAAGAAATTCACCAATAAAAGGTAATGTAGTATTATTAATTTGATCAACATACCTACATTTCCAGAGTTGCTTTAAATTGATTTTTGTATCTCTCTAATCAAAATTTTAGCCAACCTGTCTGACTAGTTTCATGAACAAACTATGTGCAAATATCATTTGAAAGCTGAAGATCCTATTCAAATTAGTTTGTTTAATGAGAAACTTGTTAGAGCATAGGTAGGCTTAGCTCAGCTCGGGCTCAAGCTCAGCTTGGTTCGAGCTCAGAAAGTTTGGCTGGAGCTTGGCTTGAGATTAAAAATATTGGTTCGTACTTGAGCTTGGAGTTTGCTAATTTGCAGGTTTGGGTTTAGGCTTTGGCTCGAACTTGAACTTGGGTTGAAATTTTATAAATGACTTAATAATAATTATTGTATCCACCTATTTCGTGTGGGTCAAAATTTGTGTCTTTCTCTTTGGGTGATCTGCTAAGAATTGAACTCTTGGAATTGGGCCAACTTAATGAGCTTATTAATGAACTCATTATTGAACTCCTTAACGAGCCTAACAAATGAGTTCATTCAAGCCAATTATCAAGCCGTTTATCAGCTGAAATGAGTCGAGCCCGGCTGCGCTCACACTCCGCTCGTATATAAACTGAGTTTAAAAATTGGGTTTGGGATGTGCCCAATTAGATAATAAATGAGTCCATGACGGTTCTCATAAACCGTCTCTAATAGTCACTTTGTCTAAGATAATAAATGTTTGGTTTGTTTGTAGCCCTAAGCATAAGTGAATTTTTTGCTCCTCTCTCTAGTAGAGTCCTTGTTGACGATGGGATCCAAACATTTATCTTATGGATAAAATTCTAATTCTTGGACATTTGCAACTTACAAATGATAAATGTAGTGGTTAACATTGAGATGCGCCAACATTTTATGAATTTAGATCTATAAAACCATGTATATAAACCCAGGATGGATGAAATTGATGCTGGAGTATTGATTAGTATGGAGATGAAGACCTAGAAGGCAGCATCTAGTCATATCCTAGTCCAATATACACAAAAAGAAAATAACAAAATTCAATATCAAAAACAAGTATAATCCCACTAAAGGTTGCATATAAAACAAGATATATTCCCACTAGAGGATGCATATAAGAACTCAATAACCTAACCTAGTGAAAAACTAGTTGATGAAAAAATTTAGTCCACATTGAAAAAATGTGGACATAACATCTTAATAAACTAAAGCAATTCAATAAAATGTTCAAATGTGCAAACACTAAGGAAATAATTAGAAAAGAATAACTTGCAAAATGGCAAATTGCTGGCTCCTCATAAATGCTTTGGACTACCTTAATAATTGCCTTGTGAGTTAGTGGATTGTTGGGTCTGTCTCCAAAATTGAACTCCACAAAACTTGAGTTTGCATCCTATAATAAAAGAAAAAAATATTAAATTCAAACACTTGTCAATAAAATGCAAGCATAAAAAGGATACCTGACCGATTTTTTCTAATTTTCTGCATAGGATCCTTACGCCTAGCATGGAAACACCTTTAGGACGCATACAATCAAACAAAGGCACCTCTACATCTAGGAGGTCATGTGAGGGTATGGGACATTAATTGAATCAACCTTATGGTCAAGGAATGTAGACAATTTCATATTAGCCTCAACTTGCCTAGTCGGCTCTGAAGGGACTTGTAGAATAGCCCCAATATCCAATTCTAGTGCATACAGATAACAAAAAAAATTTATCAGATCATGCAATTCCTAAAATGAGAAAAATAGATTTTTGATCGGAGCAGGAAAAAATCGGCAACGGTTATCTAAAGGAGCCAAAAAACCTACGACGGTTTTGGGATTTAACCACGGCTGGGTAAAGGTAAACCGGTAAATTCCGGGGCTGGTTAATAGAAAATCTGCGATGATTTTCTATGAAGTCAGGAAAACCGTCGACGGTTTTTGTTAGCAATGCTGAAAGTATAAAATATCGAGAGCTCATTTGAAAATCAAATTAAATACTTCTCTCTCTCTCAAGAAACCCTACGAACCCTTTTACTTCTCTCTACAATTTCTGCTCCAATTAGCCTCCTTTTGACAATCAGGAACCACCACAGGATTCCTGGAAATATTTTCTACAATTTAGGTAGAGTAGAATTTCAATTTGGGAACTCTGGGGCACCATCCCAAAACTGAGGTAAAGGTGTTATTTGAATAATATTTGGATTGATTATTAATTTATTTAAGGTATAAGCCTAGATGTGAATGTATTTATGAGGTTAAATTAAGAAATTGAGATTTTGTAAAATTCAGGGTTGGTATATACACAATAGGCAGGCTAAGAATTTTTAATGGGTGTTTTTAGGAACTTAGGTAAGGTAATAAATAGTTTATAAATTTAGGAAATGTGAGTATGAAAATCATTCTAGAAAATTCAGTTGACTGACTGGGGGATATGTATGTATAATTTTTGGGTATTGAAATTACGAACGTCGTAGGTGTGAGATAAGGAAACAATAAATAGAACCCGGATAGCTAGGTAAGGGGAAATATGTTATGCCAAATAATTTAGAGATTTTATCAGTATAGCCCAGTATTTGAATATGAGTTATAAAGTATGGTTTTAAACTAATAAAGCATGGAAATTATACAGTACTACAATTTATATTTATAGAATTTTATTTAATTGTGTGGCATGAGAAAAATACTGGAATATTTACAAAATTTTTTATAGATTTACAGACTTATGATTATGTAGTTTTTTTTACAGCGTTATGAAGTACAATTTATACACTTTTATTTACAAGAATTATGGCTATACAGCATTTTTATAGAATTACAGTTTACATGGTTATACAAAATTGCAATATACAGTATTTTACAGAACTATATTTATACAACATTATACAGAACTATGTAATACAGTATTTTATATAAACATGTTTATACAGAGTTTTATAGCACCATGATTATACAGAATGCTTTACAGTACCATGATTATACAGAATGTTTTATACAACCATGATACATAGAGCATAAAACCATGACATACAATACATATTGTAAAACATACAGATTATATAACAATACAGATTATACAGAATTACAAAGATTTACAGCATTGTTGTTAACACAAATGATATAGAATCATGGTAAAATAGTTAGATCTTATATAGAAATAGTAATATATAGTATTAGGCCTTGATGGAACAAAACAGTTTACAGAGTATGATACCATAGCTATACAGTATAGACAGTGCAACCATACTTCTCAGATAGAGTATGGTGCAACCGATTGTGCCACAGGTAGAGTAGAGGACTCCTTGGCGTCCGGACTAGGTGTAGTAGGGTCTTTTGTGCTAGAAGCATATACAGATGCACACAGTTAAGCTAACATTGGAGGGACAACTAGTGTCTAGCCTCACCTACGAGCCGCATAACCCAGTTATAAGGGGTTAAATTATGACATATAGCCATCCAGGGGAGATTTTCAGAGTTATGTATGTATTATAGCATTCATAGAAAACAGAGATTACTTATTATAGATAGAACTATGATTAAATAGATAACCCAAGAAATAATGTATTTTAAATGGCATAAATGTTGATTGTTATACTGATACTTTTCACACGATATCCTCTTTACAGTTTTAATTAAAGGTTATAATTTTATGTACATACTCATATGACACACACTGGTAATAACATGTTTTCTCCTTACTGAGAGGTGTCTTATCCCAGCATTATAAATATTTTAGGTAACCCAGAGAGGCGTGCAGGGCCGGCTCATAGATAGAGGAGGCAACTGAGTCGGCGTAGTTTTGGGGCAAGTCTTGGGCCCGATAGTAGAGCCCACAGTATTTTGGGATTTTTGGGAATTGATGTATATGTTTGTATATATAAATATAGGTGAGTTTGTAGTACTCTGGTATTATGTATTTTGGGATTATGTTTTGGATATTTATGTTTTCCTTCTGCATAGATGATATACAAGAAATGCACAGGTTACCACGGTACCCACTTCGGGCCGTGATGATGATAGAAGTTTACTTATAGGGTATCACAGTTGTGTTTTATACGGTAATAGTGGAAAAAAAATGGTTAAAAATTTCAGGTCGTTACAATTTGGTATTAAAGCCTAGGTTGATAGGTTCTGTAGACTATAGTTTGCAGTGGAAAATAATACCAGAGAATAGTAATAGATCAGGAATTCGGTGAGTCGATGTTGGGGAATTAAGATGAGTATTTAGGGTTTTGTTCCGTGATCGGGAAGCAGGATTTTCATAGTGGTTTTTGTGTCTTTCCTGAAGTGACGATTTCAAGAAAGTCATAGTAAACTATTGTTGGGTTGTGTTTCTCAATTACTAAACTAGATCTTAAAATGAGAATAAGGACGATAGATTAATAAATAGTATGAGATCTTAATTAGATAAATATGTTAATTATGTTATACACACATGGTCCTCAGATTATGTTTATTTTCCTTTTCAGGATAGACCCTGGAGGGAGTAGCGCTCATGCTAGTGGGGATGATGGGGCAGGCCCCTCTAGTGCAGGTGGTGGGGATTCAGACACAATCTTGCATAGTGTGACTCAGCAGGTTATGGCTGAGATTGCGCGAACTTCTAGGGAGCAAGGAGGCCCATCGATAGACTAGGGTTGTACCATTGAGAAGTTTACTAAAATGAATCCTTCGGCGTTTTCAGGAGGAGCTGATCCTACAGTGGCTGAAAATTAGATGTAGGAGATCGAGAAAATTCTAACAATACTCCACTTTACGGATGAGCAGAGGGTTCTCTATGCTACTTATAAAATTATAGGAGAGGCCGAGAGATGGTGGAGGACTACGAGGTTCTTAGAAGAGCAGAGGCCCATACTAGTGGTTATGACTTGGAGTCGATTTAGGGAGGTGTTCTTCGATAGATATTTTCCTGCTACCATCAGAGAAGCTAAGGTAGTGGAATTTCTGAATTTGACTTAGGGAAATCTCACGGTTCAGTAATATGTGGCGAAGTTTGTTGAGCTATCATGCTTTGCTACCTACATCGTCCCACATAAGGTGAAAAAGGCGAGACTGTTTGAGAGGGTCTTGAGGTGGGAAATTTATAAATAGGTGGCAGTTCTAAAGTTGCAGGATTTCTCTGAACTTGTGGACAGGGCCACAGTAATAGAGGAGAGTGAGCAGAAAGATGTTGGAGCACCAAGTTAGAGAAAGAGACCTACGCCTCCAGGTTTCTAGGTAAGGTACAGCCGGGGCCCTTGGAGAGGAGATAGATATGGCAGGGCTCAGAGACAGGAGAGAGGAGATCATGGGCACCAGGGCAAGCAGGCATACACTATTTGCCCTATATGCGGTAGGAGACATGCGGGTGCATGCCGGTTGGGAAAACAATGTTTGCTATAGATGTGGTAGGCCCGAACACATAATACGAGAGTGTCACTAGCCACCAAATAGTGCACCAGCCCCTAGATAGTTCTGGAGACATTATTAGGCACCTAGAGGTGGCGGCCAGCAAAGGAACACAACTTTGGTGAGGGTTTATGCGCTGACGCCGGGAGACGTTGAGGCTGCCGGAGATATTGTTACAGGTACACTTACTGCTTTACCATATAAAGTTGTTGTTTTGTTTAACACAAGTGCCTTCCATTTTTTTTGTGCCGTTGGGATATGCTAAAATATATGGGGTTGAGGCACAACTGTTAGATGTTGAGCTATCAGTAGCCACGTTGACTGGGTCAACAGTGAGGCGTAGGAGGGTATATAAAAACTTTCCAGTGGACATTCAGGAGAAAGTGTTACCAGCTGATCTTGTGGTATTACATCTACAGGGGTTCGACATGATATTGGGTATGGACTGGCTGGTAGTTAATTACGCCATCATTGATTGTCATCAGAAAGAAGTGTTCAGACCCCCCTAGGTGAGTAGGAATTCAAATTTGTGAGATCACATGTGCGCGCCCTGCCACAATTAGTGTCGGCTATTCAAGTAAGGAAGCTGCTTCAGGGTGGTTTTCAAGGGTATGTAGCTTATGTAAAGGAGGCACTAGAGGGAGAATTAAAGCTTACTGATATTCCGATGGTTAGAGAGTTTCCAGATATGTTTTTAGAAGAATTACCTGGTTTACCACCAGATCGAGAGATAGAATTTGCAGTCGATTTACTACTAGGGTTAGCACCAATATAAAAAACGCCCTGCAGAATGGCCGTAGTTGAACTGAAAGAATTGAAAGACTAGTTGTAAGAGTTGTTAGATAAAGAGTTTATCAGACCTAGTGTGTCACCTTGGGGAGCACCAGTCCTGTTCGTGAAAAAGAAAGATGGGACCATGAGTATGTGTATTGATTATAGGAAAATAAACAAATTGAAAGTTAAGAATAAATATCATCTTCCCATAATTGATGATTTATTTGATTTGCTCCAGAGGACCCAAGTCTACTCCAAAATTGATCTTTGGTTGAGATAGCATCAGGTGAAAGTTAGAGCAGAGGATATTTCAAAGACAGCTTCCGAACCAGATATAGGCACTATGAATTCTTGGTAATGCTATTTGTATTAACTAATGCATCGGAAATGTTTATGGATTTAATGAATCGGGTATTCCATCAGTACTTAGACCAGTTTACTGTGATATTTATTGATGATATATTGGTCTACTTGAAGAGTTTTGAAGAGCACGAGGTTCATCTGAGGCTAGTATTGCATATGTTAAGGGAGAAGAAATTATATGCAAAATTCAAGAAATATGAATTCTAGTTGAAGCAGGTTACTTTCCTCTGGCATGTGATCTCTGGGGACGGCATATCAGTTGACCTGAGTAAAATAAAAGCAGTTGTGAGTTGGGTGAAACCGAGGAATGTTCAGGAGGTTAGAAGCTTCCTAGGTTTGGTAGGGTACTACCAATGTTTTGTGGATGAATTCTCCAGATTATCAAGTCCACTGACACGACTTACAAGGAAGAATGTGAGGTTTGAATGGACCGATAAGTGTGAGCAGAGCTTCTAGGAGTTGAAGCAACGGTTGGTCACTGCATAGGTATTGTTTATTCCATCAGAAGAAGATAAATTTGTTATATACAATGATGCATCATTAAGGGGACTTGGATGTGTGTTGATGCAGCACAAGAGGGTTATTGTCTATGCATCTTGGTAGCTTAAAGAGTATGAAAAGAACTACCCTGTGCACGATCTAGAGTTAGCTGTAGTAGTGTATGCTCTAAAAATATGGAGGCATTATTTTTATGGTGGGAAATGCGAAATCTTCACTAATCATAAAAGTTTGAAGTATTTTTTCACTCAAAAGGAATTGAATATGAGGCAAGGAAGGTGACTAGAGCTCATTAAGGAATATGATTGCACCATTAGTTACCACCTAAGAAAAGCAAACGTGGTGGCTAATGCACTGAGCCGAAAAGCAGCAGGAGCAGTGATATCAACAGTGGAGATTCAGTATCTTATTCAGATGGATTTGGAGAGGTTAGGCGTGGAGCTGATAGAGGGTGATCATCATACATTCATTGCCAACCTAGTGATATATCCTACTTTGCAAGAAAGAATTAAAATTGTCCAGAAGAATGACACAGAATTGGTAGAACTAATAAAGAAAGTACAGGATGGACGAGGGGAGGAGTTCAGTATTTCAAAGGATAGAGCCCTGAGGTTCCGTACCAGATTGTGCGTGCCTACAGATGCTGAGATTAAGAAGGCTATTTTAGAGGAGGCACATAGATCCTTGTACACAGTTCATCCTAGTAGTACTAAAATGTATTAGGATCTTTGGGAATCATTTTGGTGGAGCGGCATGAAGAGGGAGATAGTTGAATTCGTGGAGTAGTATTTGACATGCTAGCAGGTGAAGGCTGAGCACTAGAGGCCGGAAGGACAATTGCAGTCACTCCACATTCTCGAGTGGAAGTGGGACCATATATCTGTGGATTTTGTCATAGGTTTGCATCCAGTGCTGCATGGATAGAACGCCATTTGGGTAATTGTAGACCAGCTGATGAAGACTGCCCACTTCCTATCTATTAAAGTCAGTTATTCTATGAACAAACTAGCAAAGATATACATCCAGGAGATAATTTGACCCCATGGAGTGCTAGTATCCATAGTTTCTTATCGTGATCCACATTTTACATCATGATTTTCGAGGAGCTTACAAGAGGCTTTGGGGTCTCAGTTATCATTCAGCACAACTTTTCATCCTCAGACTGATGGGCAAACAAAGAGGACAATCCAGATATTTGAGGATATGCTACGAGCGTGTATGCTAGATTTTGGGAGTAGTTGGACTCAGTATATACCACTAGTTGAGTTCGTGTATAATAACAGCTACCAGGCCAGCATCGAGATGGCACCTTACGAGGCATTATATGGTAGGAGGTGCCGTTCTACACTATACTAGGATGAAATGGGTGAAATACGAGTTTTGGGACCCGAATTGGTGCAGTAGGCGTATGATAAAGTATGACTAATTAAAGATCGAATCAGGGCAACTTAGAGTCAGTAGAAAAGCTACGCAGATACTCGCCCTCGGGAATTGGAATTTGATGTGAAAGACCATGTGTTTTTTAAGGTAGCACCACTGAAATGAGCTATAAGGTTTGGGAAGAAGGGTAAGCTAAGCTCTAGGTTTATTGGCCCATTTGAGGTACTTAAGAGAATGAGTTTAGTTGCCTACAGACTAACTTTGCCACCAGCTCTATCCAGAATACACGACGTATTCCATGTTTCCATGCTAAGGAAATACGTCTCAGATCCCTCGCACGTAATCAGTTATGAGAAGATAGAGTTTAGTGATACACTAGCAAATGAGGAGACACCAATGCAGATCTTAGATAGAAAAGAACAAGAGTTGCGCACCAAGAAAATTCCATTAATAAAAGTCTTGTGGAGGAATCATGCAGTGGAGGAGGCCTTGTGGGAGTTAGAAGAGGAGATACGACATAAGTACCTACAGTTGTTTGGTGGGGATCAGTAGTAGTCAGGAGTGATAATTAAGAGAAAATCAGTATTACTTATTTCAGTGCACAGTAATTAAAGTATGAATGTATATTAGATTATAGAATAGATAGTGTTGTTGGTTTTGGGAGAATTTTCTTTTATGTATATACTTGTAATCTCCCAGAACCCTGAATGTAACCACGGTATTCTTCCGCCACAAGTGAGGGTAATTAATAAAATAAGTAGCCGATTTTTACTTAAAGGGTGGCATATAGCACAGTCTATGCTTGCGTAGTTGGATGCTAGCCAATCCATCCCTAGTATAACATCAAATCCATGCATATCGAATGCGATTAGACTAGCAAGCAGCCTTCTCCCCTGAATCTCCACTGGGTAGTTTCTAACTACCTTATTGCATACAATAACCGACCCTGTTGGCGTGGCCACACTTAACTCAACTCCTAACGGCTGAGTCTCTATCTCACATACTTTAACAAACCCCTTTGATATAAACGAGTGGGTTGCACCTGAATCAAAAAGTACAACAGTTTATGGAAAAGCACATAAATAATACCTATAACTACGTCTCCTGTGTGCTCGGCGTCACCTAGCGTCATAGAGTACACCCGTGCTTGGGCAATATTCCCCTGATGACCACCTTGGGGTGCCAAATTCCCCCTCCTAGACTGCTGCTGTTAAGGTGGGTACTTCAGTGTCGCGTGATAGTCCCACACCTGATACCCTACACCACACCGATGGTAGACAATTGTTCCAGCACTACACTCGCCCTATTGATTTTTATGGCATCTGGGACAAGTGGCACTCTGAGAACTCCCCTGAAAGGCTCAAGATCTTGTCTCCTGCCGCTGAACCATAAAATTATTGGGTCGCTTCCACGTACTCTGGCTAGAGCTAGACTGAGACCCATGAGACAAGGGCCTCTTCTTTTGGTTCGCCTCTCTCTCCCCTTCTTGAATACTGGCCTCCACCGTCATTTCTCTGTTCACAAGTTCAGTAAAGCTCTGAACCAATAACGCTGCCACCTACGTGCGTATTGCCTATCTCAGCCCTCTCCCAAACATCCGAGCCTTCTTTGACTCATCCGGGACCATATGTGGAGTGAATCGGGATAGCTCCACAAATCTGGCCATATATTACTGCACCAACAAGGATCCCTTCGTTAGATGCAGGAATTCCTCTGCCTTTGCCTTTCTAGTGGCAACAGGGAAGTATCTGCTGAAGAAGACTTCCCTAAAATGGCTCAAGGTAATAGATGCATACTCTAGTTGTTGTTCCTCTACCAATTTAGCCAATCTCCACCATCTCTTTGCCTCTCCCACTAGTTTGAAGGCAGCAAACCGAACCTTCTACTCCTTTGTGCATTCCAACACCCCTAATAGTTCCTCTATCTCCTGAATCCAGTCTTCCACCACAATCGGGTTTGGTCCTCCAGAGAATGCTAGCTGGTTCGTCCGAGAAAACTGCTGGAAAGTGCAGCCTCTATCAGCTGCTAGCTAACCCTGTTCCCGAGAATCCCTCCGAATTTCCTTCCTAGCCTGGCGTGCTATACTACGCAACATAGCCGAGGCCTAAACGTCATCTTCGTTGGAGGCATCCACATGATTGTCCCCTCCACACATAACCTCCTTTCCCTTGGGTTCCATCCTGAAGATAGGATAGAAACCGACTTAGAAATTCCACATTTATCAAGGTAGATGCAAGTATGGAATGACTAATAGCTAAAACATACAAATTTGCAGTTTAAAGAGATCACTTATACCTTATTGCTACAAAACTGCCAAGGTACTGGTCCTTACTCATGACACTAACACTACGTACCTACTTTTCTAACCTATCATTCCCAACCTAAGTTTTTGAGCTCCAGTCCCTCTACCTAGAAATGAAACCATCGATGGATTTACCGTGATTTTCCTGAAATCGTCACTCTAGGAAAAACATAAAAGATCGTCAAAAGATCACTATCCCTAAGCTTATAGACTAAAACCCAATTTAACTTACCCATTCTTATTCTTAACTCATCTAAACCTAAACTCTAGTAATCATCACTGACAAGTCTGTAGAATCTAGCAAACCTAGTCTTTGATACCACCTGTAACGCCCCGTCCTGCCGCATGGGCTCGGGGTACTACTTTAGTGATGTCTGTGTACTTGATACCATAATTATTAAACATAGATGCAGCGAAAGTAATGAAACATTCACCAAACATACATTACCAGAGTTCTAAGTTCTTTCATACATATAAGCTCCCAAACATCCATATTACAATCTGATCCAAAACTAGACAACTAGTTTGGTCCATACAACCATAATACATATCCATTAACTTACAACATAACTTACATACACCTGAGATCATACAAATCTTTACAAAAAGACTATTCTAACTCCCACCCCCTCCCCCCCTTGACGCTACTAAGCATGATACCTGTTATTTCCTAAAAAGATGATTTGTATATTGGGGTGAGACACTTCTTAGTAAGGGTGATCAAGTTAATATCAATGTGTGGATAGCATGCATTAGTGTTTACAAAAAAATATCCATTCTTCATATAACCGAAAATAACTGTCTTTACATCATATGTACTTATACAGTTGGAAATACTTGTTTCATTCTCCTAACATAAAAGTTCAGTCATTTCATAACATCATTTACATAAATATACAGATATACATAAAAGACACCTCTTGGGACTAATGTCATATATAACCCCCGTGGTTAGGGTTGTGCTTCCTGAAGGTTGGACTAAGCCCGAGGTGATCAGCCCAAACAAAGTAAACATATATCCGTATCATAACTCCGACTACACAAGCATCCGCAATTTTACTTGCATGACTCGATTGCCCTACCGTGTCTTGAAATTCCAGGCTTCCAGGTATGGTACACCCTCTACCGAGGCTAATCGGCATAGACCACCCACAACACCCCCGCAGTACAGTGTGGGCGCACATGGTCGCATACATAAATCCTAGCAACGATACTGTGCTCATAACATAATGGTCCATCAGGGTTCCTAAAGCATACCGTGCAATTTAAGTAATAAAACCATATTTCATAATCATTTCATATAAAACCTGACATAATACCAAACTCGGCCCTCGTGGCCATCATACATATAAAACTTGGCCCTCGTGGCCATCATATAAGTCTTCCAGCATTTTCATAAATAGTTCCAATATTTCACACACATTCATCATTCACCTACCACACAATTTCCTGTACTTTGAATATAGCTTGTAGGCAACCAAGAAAACATAGCACACATAGTTTAAAACATAAAACCGAGGTTTCCACCATTTTTTTTTATTGAAAATACCATAACATATATCCTAAGTTTGAAAACAAATCTTTTGAACGGTTGGTTTTAGAAACTTCAACTGAAAACCTGAATATACTTACTTCATAAACATTTTAAACAGTTCAATTTCATTAAAAACGCTGACTTAACTTAATCCCCTTACCTTTTCTGAAAAAGAATCAGAAACGCTCGAAAACTGAACCCTAACTTTTTCCTGAGATCAAGAATATACTCCGCTAGGATTGTAAATATTCACTCCCTGATCCTCAGGGTAACTTCCGATATTCAATTCGGGCGACAAACGATGAAGAAACCGAAGAGAGAGAGAGAGAGAGAGAGAGAGATTTAGCTTTCTTAATGAAGAAACAAACAAAAATCTTATTTATAGTCTCTTGACCCAGTCAAATTCGTCGACGAAGGTGGCACTTCGTCGACGAGTTATAGAAGCTCGTTTGTCGATGAAATAAGGCCTTCTTTGACAAACCCTAAACTTGATATTTTCAACCATTCTGGATCTCTTCGTCGAAGAGATTCTAAATTTCAGCAACGAACCACATAAGGGCCTTCGTCGACCTCATCGACAAAGCTTGCTACTTCCCTTTTAAAAATTTTCCTTTCTTATTTAATTTCCTTATTTTCCTGGTTTGGGTCTCTACACCATTGGCCCAAATGATACCAAGATTGAAGGAAAATCTTTTCAATGACAAAATATTTTCAATGACATTTGCCATTGTTTGACATTTATACATAAATATAGTTTTAAGTTGTTCCCGCTTACCCCTTATAGAGTTTAGAAATGTCTCAAATAACCATACAAATGAATCTATTGTTTCATCAAGTAAGAAAGTACACCTGAACAATATATTAGACCAGTGGTGATTAACACCAACAAAGGGAGCACAAACCAAAATATACTTATTTGTCCTCTAAGTTGTGTCAAACACTACCACGTCCCCAAAACACTCGTAGTCAAGCCTTGACCTTCCATCTCTCCAAAAAAAAAATTGTCATTTTCATTTCTTTTTCAACTTGCCAATAGAAGAACATTGGATCCTCCAATTGTTTCTCCTTAAAATGGCACCCTAGGGCCATTGCATCCCTAGGGTCAAGCAATTATATTGTTTGACTATTCAAGAAGTTATAACATTCACACTTAGTAAATCCAACAATCTCAAACCCTTTCAATTCTTTGGCAATAAAAGAAAAGGTGTTGTGAGTTCTAATCCTTGCATCTGACATGGATTTTAAGAATCCCTTTTGTTCATTAGAAAATATTTTTTTAGAATTTTAGAAATCTTCTTTGTTTATGGTGGGAAAAATCATGGTTATGTTCATTTCTAAATGCACTCACTATGAATTGATCAATACCTTTTATCCTTTGCAGTCTTATACCAGCCTTGCAGCTAGTTCTAGTTTCAAGCATACTTTTTTTTTTTTTAATTTTTTCTTCCATTGGATTTGAAAATTCTTCACAACCCTCTTTTGAACAAAACATGTACACAACAATGACATTTCCATTCTTATCATACCTCTTGTGACCCTTATTAATACTAGACCCAATCTCATACGCATAGTTGTTATACAAATTATATGATTTAATCCAAAATATAAACTATCATTCCAGTAGAAAGTTTGGTTCTCATCATAACAATATCTTTACCCCTACCGATCATAGCTTAATCAATTTTATTTGTTTTCTCATCCCTACACTCTTCTTCACTTTCTTGCTCTCTGTCAAGTAATACAATATCCTCATTTTGGGGAATTCATTTCAACAAACTAGTATCACAGAACCTACATATTATACTAACCAACAAGAAAAACAAAAATAATAAGAAAACATTTTATCAAAATTTCATTGCATTACGCTTAATCAAATATAGACTATCACATTCATTTAAGCAAGGTAGATTGCCATCAACCATTGGATTACATATTTGTACATAGACCTTTAGTTTAAGATGACAAGATTTTAATAGTTATTCCACAAAATTGTAAGATAATTGGCTCAAAGATTTAAATCATAATTTTCAAGTTAGCAATTTTCAAATTGTGATCATTTATGAATGTTCTGTATTACCAAAAATGAATATGGAAATCTTATGGAGCATGATAAGGATCCAAATTTTGTTTTTTGTTCATGGTTTAATACCTCATTAACTGGTCATCCATGAAAATTCCATAATTTAGTGACAACTCAATTAATAATTGGTAAATGTCATCAAGAGGAAAGGCTAAAAGCACATTATTGGCATAGTAAATTTCCTTAATTAATTTTAAATGATATCAATTTTGAGGTGAATGGTCTTTAAACCCAAATCCGCCTATTTAATAAATGGGTCATAAATGTGTACCCATCAAGAATTTGTTTAAAAATATAATTGATTTATTTATAATTTTTCAAAAATTTCATATAAAGTGGCATTTAAAAAAAAAAAACAATACTCTTTTATTTTATTTATTTATATCTTAACAAAAAAAAATATAAAATATAGAAAATAGTACATCTCTTTAATTAATATTTTTTTGATGTAACATATGCACACACACACACACACACACACACACACACACACACACACACACATATATATATATATATATATATATATAATTAAGCGGGTCACCCACTAGGTTCCAATCCATTTTGTCACTCCTACATATGTGTTTTTAGAAATGGATTTTAACCATGCAATAAATGTAAGTTTAATATAAACACAATTTAATCATTAGATATTCGAAACTCATAATTTTATACAACAAACAAGAAACTCATACCTTGATCCATGCTTCCAAATGAATATCCTTGGGCTGTGTTTCTATCTCACAACCTTACATTTCTTGGTGTTTTTCTTAATTTGATGGAAAAGTAGCACAAGCTTCCTAGGATGAGATAGGACCAGCCCCAACCATCTTTATATACTAATCACTTCTATCAAGTGATTAATTAACATTCATAACTTATCATAATTATGACTCCTCAAATTCCGAGAAGTCATTAGAAGTCATTGTTGACCTTATTGGTCACGCCCAGTTTTGATTATGACAAATACTCATTGTATCTAATGAGTGTTTGAGTTTTTGTGCTGGAATCAAGAATGATAAGATCAAGATGTGCACAAAGCAAAGCTTGAAAGCCAAATCATATTCTTTGTAATATATCTATATTGGTCTGTAATAGTAATTAGGGCATTTGGTTTGTAATAAACTCACACACATCACACGTATGATTTATTATGTAAGCTCAAACCGAACCATAAATGAGAAAGGACCGTAGAAAGACCTTAGGGTGCACCTTCGGTCGACCTTACACCGAACTTTTTCGGTGTCTTCAAATTGGACCCCAAGTGACCTTAGGACACGCACATATTTCACATATGTTTATTAGGCACTTGAATAAGACTTATTTGGGTTGATGCGGGACCGAAATGCACACTTGGTGCACTTTCAGTCGACCGGCCAATTCAGTTCAATTTGGCCCAGTCGACCGAACTGGCCCTGGTCGACCGAGACCATTTAGTTCATTTGACCCCGGTCGATCGAACCACCTGGAAGTCAACTTTTTGACCTCCTGGTCGACCGAGCACTTTTGTACTCCAACTACCTGGTCGACCGAAGGGTCTTGGGAGAACTCCCAACGGTCTGGTCGACCGAGCCCTTCAGTTCAAAATAGCCCCGGTCGACCGAACCTCGAAAATTTGGGAAATCGCCCTTCCTCGGTCGACCGAACACTCAGTTCAAAACACCCCTGGTCGACCGAGCCATTTAAGTCCTGGTCAACCGAACCACTTCTGGTCAACCGGACCTCTCGGGTTGCTCCCATTTTTATCGTGGTTAATATTTTTCTAAACAGGGTTAAAATGCCTTAAACGTCATTAAACTTTTCTAATAATACCCAAAAGGTCCCCAACGGTCATATTTCCTTCCATGGCTATATATATGTGTTCATTTGCAAAGATTAAGATAGATTAGCCACCTTGATTAGGGAAGAATTCTCTGAAAAATAAAAACCCTATACTACTCATTTTATTACTCAAACCACTCATACTTGCCTTCTATCATTGCCTACATATTTTGTAAGTTGATTGAGTGTTTTGCTTAATAGGTTTGCTCTCCTTATGCTACTTGTTTGATATGATTTTCTTGAGAGCCAAACCTAAGGATTCTTAGGAGGCTTTTGTTAATAAGCATTTCCTAAGAAAACCTTGTTAGATCTTCTAAGCTTGCACCTTCATTGCAAGATCTTGAGAAGAGTATATTTGTTTTTGTTTGCAAAAACTTTTCAAACACTACCAAATATCTATTATACTTTTATATTGCAAAATATTTTGAAGAGATATTTGTTTGTGTGATTGTGATCTTTGTTGCAATATTCTTTCACTCATATATTATTTGCTGAATGCAAAGATTACACGTCTTTTGCAAATCAAGCATATAAATTGTTTACTACTTACATGCTTGAGATATCTTAATGATTGAAATACATAAGACTTGACATCTTTGTGTGAACCTATTTGTTGAATATCTTGTGATACAAAGATTGTTTGTTTGACACTCTCACGTACACTTTACATCGATAGAAAATACCTTTGAGAGTTGAATCATCTATACCACATTGAGCTTACAAATTATTTCATATTTGTGGTGTATATTATTGCACGAATTTGGGTACATATCTGCTTTACTTGAAAGCACAATCACTGTACCATTTCATTGTAATACACTTTGGTTGTATTTCCAAGAACGGGCCTGAAGAGGGAGACTAGCCCTGGAATAGTCCCGGATTGGCTTAGATCCGGTTAGGAAAGCTAGGTGTGTTGTCCTGTTAAGGCGTGTAGGTTGAGGTCAGCCCCGCTAATTGACCTGGTGTAGGTTGAGGTCAGCCCTGTGTTAATTTGACCTGGTTGTAAACGGTGTCGCTCCATCCTTAAGTGAGCCTTTAGTGGAATCCTCCGGCTTGCGAGCTTGAGGCGGGGACGTAGGCACAGTTGGCCGAACCCTGATAACATATCTTGTGTTTGCTTACATTTTCGTACTTTACATTTACCGCACATGTATGTTATGGGTGAATGATGTGTATGACTTAATTTTCATATTATATTTATCTACGCATTTGGAAATTGCATAGAGAGGTCCTAGGTTGTGCATATACTGT
This sequence comes from Malania oleifera, assembly GCF_029873635.1. Taxonomy (NCBI): domain Eukaryota; kingdom Viridiplantae; phylum Streptophyta; class Magnoliopsida; order Santalales; family Ximeniaceae; genus Malania; species Malania oleifera. The sequence goes on from NC_080420.1 coordinate 113,777,327, forward strand.
TGTTGAATACATTAACCTAGAAGAAAAAGTTTAAAATTTCAATTCACCCCCCCTCTTGGGAATACACAAATTCTAACAGTCATTGTTGTAAATAGACTCTTCATATTTGGGAAACCAATATTCTTATAACATTATTATATTAAAAAACCTTTCATATCAAAGAAATAAATATAATCATAATTTAAAACCTTTCATATTACTTAAATAAATATAATCATAATTTTATTTGAGGCAATTTATTTATGTCTTACATTCTCCTACTTGGCTTAAGTGAAATTACTTAACATAATTGATCATAATGCGCATACATTAGTTATCATTAATATGTAGAAAACTTGTAGGAGTCATGGCGGTTCCATATCATCTTTATTAACATAATTCCTTCCTTGCACTATAATACAAGTTCCACTACATATAATGATTTTTAGTTGAGAGGCATGCATTAGGTCTAACTTTAATCCTGTTATTATTATTTCATAACAATTATGTATACAAAATGGAAAACAAAAATAACAGAAACATTTTCATTATCAAGCTCAAATATCAATTGAACAACATATATACATTAAGATTCAATAATGCCCATCTTTTCAACATGACCAATAAATGTTTTGGGCGGCAATGCTTTCGTCAAAGGATCTGCTTTCATATAATCGGTGCTAATATGTTCAATTGACACTTTTTGTTTCTGTACGTCTTCTTTAACAACATAGTATTTCAATTCCATATACTTAGCACCCTTGGAATGCTTATTATTCTTAGAAAAGAAGACAGTTATGAAATTATCACGATAAATTTTCAGTGGCTTGGCAATATTGTTGACTATTCCAAGTCTTGAAATAAAATTCCGCAACCAATTAGGCTGAAGTGGAGCCTCAAAGCAAGCTACAAGTTTAGCTTCCATAGTGGATGCAGCAATTATTGACTGCTTTGCACTCTTCTATGAAATTGCTCCTCCGGCTAGCAAGTATACATAGCCAAATGTGGACTTTCTTGTATCCACACACCCAGAAAAATCAGAACTCGAATATCCAACCACCTCAAGATGATCAGAGCTTCAATACATAAGCTTGTAATCTTTTGTTCCTTGCAAGTATCTTAGAACTTTCTTTGCAGCATTTCAGTGAATCATTCCTAGATTACTTTGATATCTTCTGAGCATTCCAACTACAAAGCTAATGTCAGCCCTTGTGCACGTTTGAGCGTAGATCAAGCTCCCAACAACAGATGCATAAGGTACATCCTTCATTTGCCTCCGTTCCAGATCATTTTTAGGACATTGCATAAGACTGAACTTGTCTCCTTTCTGAATTGGAACGGGTGATACTGAGCATTTGTCTATGTTAATTCTCTCTAAAACTTTATTTATATAACCTTTCTGAGACAAACCAACCAGTCCTTGGGACCGATCTCAAAATATTTCTATTCCAATCATATACTTTGCCTCTCCCATATCTTTCATTTCAAAGTTTTTAGAGAGAAATTCTTTAGTCTCATGTAACATACCAAAATCATTAGTTGCAAGCAAAATGTCATCAACATACAGAATCAGGAATATAAACTTACTTCCACTAATCTTCAGATATATACACCAATCAATAGTGTTTTCTTTAAATCCAAAGGAACCAATGGTATTATTAAACTTAAGATACCATTGTTGGGAAGCTTGTTTAAGTCTGTATATTGACTTCTTAAGTTTACACACAAAATTTTCTTTCCCTTCAATTGTAAAACCCAATGGTTGATCCATATAAACATCTTCATCTAAATTTGCATTTAGAAAGACAGTTTTCACATCCATTTGATGTAACTCTAAATCTTAATGAACTACCAAAGTCATAATGATTTAAAAAGAATCTTTCTTAGAGACCGGTGAAAAGGTCTCTTTATAATCAATACCATCTTTCTGAGTAAAGTCATTAGCAACAAGTCTGGCCTTGTAGCGTTCAAGGTTACCACAATAGTCTCATTTGGTTTTAAAACCCATTTACATCCAACTCTCTTACAACCTTCTGGCAATTCTACAAGATCCTAGACTTCATTTTGTTCCATAGACTTTAACTCTTCTTTCATGGCATCCATCTATTTATCAGAATTATCACAGCTAATGGCCTGTGAAAACAAAACTGGATCATCTTCAATTCCTAAGTCAAAGTCTGACTCATGAAGATAAACCACATTATCATAGCAGATCTCTTTTCTTTTTTAGATCGCCTTAACGCAACCTCTTGTGGTTTTTCTATAATAGGTTTACTTTGAATGGTGGGGGTTGTAATTTCCTTAATTTCCACTTTTAATGGAACCATACTCCCACTAGTTTCATCATTCTCAATGAACCTAGCATTTCTAGTTTCAACTATTCTTGTGACATGATTAGGACAATAAAATATATATACCCTTTCAATTTTTCTAGATAACCAATGAAATTACCATTGATTGTTCTTGCATCCAGCTTCTTTTCTTGTGGATTATAAACTTCAATTTCTACCTGACAACCCCAAACATGCAAGTGTCGCAAACTTGGTTTCCTGCCAGTCCAAAGCTCAAATGGTGTCTTTGGAACTGCCTTATTTGGAACACAGTTTAATACATACATGGCAGTTTTTAAAGCATACATCCACAATGAATTGGGTAAAGACTTTCTACTTATTATGCTCCTAACCATATTCATCAAAGTCCTACGCTTTTATGATACACCATTCTGTTCTGGTCTACCTGACATTGTGTATTGAGTACAAATACCACATTTTTCAAGGAATTTAGCAAATGGACCAGGTAGTTGTCCAATTTTGTTATACCTTCCATAATATTCACCTCTCTATCAGATCTAACAATCTTCACCTTTCTGTCTATTTGCCTTTCAACTTCATTTACATAAATCTCCAAAGTGTTTACCATTTGAGATTTATCATGTAGCAAGTAGACATATCTGAAATGTAAAAAATCATCGATAAAGGTGATAAAATATCTATCATTACTGAAGGTATTTACGTCGAAGGGTCCACATATATTAGTGTGTATAATTTCTAGAAGCTGAGTGCTCCTTGTGGCTCCTTTCTTTGTGTGTCTTGTCTGCTTTCCTTTAATACAATCTGCACAAATGTCAAAGTCATTGAAATCCAAATCTAGAATTATTTCACTCTTTACGAATATTTCCAGTTTTTCCTTGGAAATATGACCTAACCGTTTATGCCACAAGTAAGTAGATCGTTTATTCACTAAACTACATTTAGTGCCAATACTATGATGCGAGGTTAAAAGTGTTTCAGCATAATGATTATCAAGTTTTAACTTATATAATCCATCACAAAGCATACCACAACCAATCATACAAATATTCTTAAATAAACTGAAAAAACCTTTATTAAAATTACAAGTGTACCCAGAAACATCCAATTTAGATAATGAAACTAAATTCCTAGAAATACTAGGAACACAAAAAGTCTCATATAAATCCAAACAATAACCAGTGTCTAGGATTAAACGATAAGTCCCAACAGTTTCAATTGACACTTTTATTATATTCCCCATGAAGATAAACTTCTCATTTGGGTTTATGTTCCGGATTGTAAGAAATCTCTGCATCATATTAGAAACATGAGTTGTACATCCAAAATTAATCGACCAAGTATTACAAGGAACTTTAGCTAAATTTGATTTGAAACATATATAAGCACTAGGCTTACCTTTCCTTTCGAACCAAGCTTTTCGTTTCAAGCAGTACTTCTGGTAATGTCCAGGTTTTCCACAGAAACGACATTTGTCCTTACTTGATACCTTCTTCTGGATATGAGAAGAGGATTCATTATCCTTTAAAGATCCTTTCCACTTTCCATGTTTCTTTACTTTCTTTTCAGCTCCTTGATTGTTCAGATAATGAATAGAGTGAATTCCTTTATTATTCAGTCGTGTTTCTTCTTGAACTAGCATATTGTGCAACTCATGCACATTCCATTTTATCTTTCATGGTATTATAGTTTATTTGAAACGGTCCTTACTCAGTTGGTAATGAGTTTAAAATGAACTAAATAAGAAAATTTTGATTCACATCCATTCCCAAAGTCTTAAGTTTTGCTGCAATATTTATCATTTCAACAACATGATCATGCATAGTACGTGAACTATCAAACTTCATGGTGGTTAACGTACCCATTAATGTCCTAGAAAGACACTTATCTGCTATTTGGGAACGCTCTCACACAAACTTTAAAAATTCTTTAGCACTTTTAGTTTTGGGAATAACTGTCTTGATATTATTTGCAACACTCATTCGCATAAACATCAAACTTAACCTGTTTGATCTTTCCCAATTATTGTAATAGGTTATTTCTTCAACACTGCTAGAGGTAATAGCAGCAGGCTGATCACTTAAAAGTGTCAAATCAAGATCCAATACACCGAAGTGAAATTGAACTTGTTCACTCCAATCAGCAAAATTCAACCCATTAAACATTGGAACTGATGAAGCATGCAAACGTAACAATCCAAGCACAGGTACTGTAAAAATTAACCATACTTAATGCTTTGAATGAAACATTTATAAGATCACAAACATAAATATATTAATGTTTTCCTTTGGGAAAAACACTAATGTAAAGAGCTTTGAAATGGTGCTAATTAAATTTTTAATTTTAACATTACTTATTATAAGTATCTATTATCTTTGGATAAATAGATAAAATAATAATAATAATATTACCAAAACATTATCCCTATATTATTAGAACAATTAATCAACCTTTGGGTGATTCTTGATATCTTATAATAATTTAATATCATTCTAGCATCAAACATGTGAGTACTTTACTTAATGATTTAACCACTTTGGTGATTAAAATTAAAATACTTTATAACATTAAAATGTTAAAATATTGTGAGTAACATAAACATGTTGTCAAAATACTTATATAGACTCATATTAGCATGCATCGTGAAATTTAACTAATGCCTTGATTCATAAACTAAAATTTAACGAAACATGAACCTTTAATCATAATAAAAAAAATCATGAGTTTCTAAAACCTAAGCTCTGATACCACATGTAAGTTTAATATAAACATGATTTAATCATTGGATCTTCGAAACTCATAATTTTATACAACAAACAAGAAACTCATACCTTTATCCATGCTTCCAAGTGAATATCCATGAGCTGTGTTTCTATCTCACAACCTTACGTTTCCTTATGCTTTTCTTAATTTGATGGAAAAGTAGCACAAACATCCTAAGATGAGATAGGATCAGCCTCAATCACATTTATATACTAATCACTTCCATTAAATGATTAATTAACATTCATAACTTATCATAATTATGACCCCTCAAAATCCGAGAAGTCATTAAAAGTCATTATTGTAAATAGACTCTTCATATTTGGGAAACCAATATTCTTATAACTTTATTATGTTTAAAAACCTTTCATAGAAATAAATATAATCATAATTTTAAACCTTTCATATTACTTAAATAAATATAATCATAATTTTATTTGAGGCAATTTATTTATGTCTTACAATAAAAAAAAAAACGGTAAATTTAGTATGTTGAAAAAGGAATAATGATATTATTGTGAAATCATGCCCTAAGCAAATGTGAAAAATACAGAAAATCAAAGAAAGAAGAAGAACAACGAATTTACGTGATCTGACAGTATGCCTACATTCACGAAATTCCTACGCAATTTTCACTATCATCAAACAATAATTGTCTTAGGGTTTCAACATTTAGCTTCAATATGTACATATAATCTCATATGAAAATCTCAAAATACTCTCATATGTTAATACAATAATACTATATCTTAGCTCAAACATACTCTATACCCCACTACGGTGAGTTGACTAGGGGTATAACCGATTTATTACGATTCTGTTATGGGTCAAACCGAAAATCAAACCGAACCTTGAGAGTTTTAGCATTCCCAAATCGAAATCAAAATCGAACCGAATTTATTATCCCGTAGAGAACTGAACATTCAACGGTTCGGTTAAATTTTTTTTTTTTTTTTTAACCGATTTTCTAAATATTCAACAATTGTTTTTCACAAGGATTGTTGAGAATCTATTGAGCATTTTGATTTCTAAATATTAAATGGACCAATCATATATTAATATACTAATTAAGTAATTATATTAATTTATATATATAATTTAAATTTACACAAAATCGAAACTAAAACCAGAAATTTATATTTTCTAAGACCGAAATCAAAATCAAAATCAAAATTGAACCACTCGTGATTTCAGTTCGATTCAATCCGATTTTTGATTTTTCCATAGTTTTTGTATACCCCGGAGGTGTTCACACCTCCACTAGGTTTTATTTTAACAGATAAAAAGATCTCCCGAACTCTCCTAGTACATGAGTGATAACACAACAAATATATTATCTTTTTCATATATTAAAATTTATACTGAGCTCGAAATATTCAATAGAAAACAGTGTATCTATCTCATATCCGCTGTAGCGTATACCCACGAGGCTGCTAGCAGTCCAAACCCTTTCAATTGTTTTATAGAATCCAACAAGCCACACGTACAAAGTGATGCATGGCTTTTTAGCTTATCCTTGAATCCAACATGCCACACGTACAAAGTGATGCATGGCTTTTTAGCTTATCCCAACTCTTAAGTCCTGACCACCCACGTGACAAAATTGAACTGAATTGGTGAGAGCATGCCACGCGCGGCTCATGAGGTTGCAAAGCACGTGCAAATTAATTAATTAATTAATTAAGCAGGAAGAAATAAAAATATATATTCGGTAAACCTAAAACTCTCGTAATTAAAAGAATCGGAGTATGAGTTCTGAAAATTAAAATTTTTCATCTGAGATAGTATACTAGTATTTAAGTGAACAAGAATACAGAAACAAATATATTATCTCAACAAATTAGTCATGTATTTAAAGGATTCAGGATACAATCATTTTAAGTATATATAAGTATTTAGTAAAATTTTCTACATTATTATGTATGGCATGTGGGTTTTCTCTATTTTTTTTGTTTTTCTCAAGAAACAATCATGTTGAAAGAAAGCTTGTTAATAGATAATTCAAGATTAAATGCATTTATAATAAAATTACGGTTAACTTAATGATTTTGTCAGATATTGGATTCAATTTATGTGAATTTAGATAAAATATTATGCAAAATAATATTAAGTTCTAATACCCATCTCCAAATCCCACCACCAAATCCCAAATCCCTGTCCATAGGTGCTGTCTTTGACCGGCACGCGCCGCCAGCCGCCGTGGGCGTCGCCACGATTTGAACGCAACTACAAAAACAACGGTATATCTCCGCCATCATACGTGACTCCTTTCACTCTGAAATTTTGAAAATTTTCGATATCGTATCAACGCAGAATTCTCATCTTTACACTCACAAATCCCCTGCGCTTTTCTGTGTCTGTCTCTGTATTTCAGAGGGAGAGAGAGAGTGTGTGTGTGTGTGTGTGTGCGTCTTTGCGCGCTCGCCGGTGGAAAGAAAGGGACAATGGAGGTGAGAGCTAGAGCGCCCGGGAAGATCATTCTCGCAGGCGAGCACGCCGTCGTGCATGGATTCACCGCCGTGGCCACCGCCATAGATCTCTACACCTACGTTTCTCTTTGTTTTCCTGGTATTTGATTATTCTGATAATCGATTCATAACTGCTCCTCTTTTTTTGTTTCACTGGTTATGTGGGGCATTTTTGTTTCAATCGGTGTCTGCAATTTGAATTTGCATGTGGGTTTTTTTTTTTTGGAATAATGATTTGAAGCTGCCATTGTGAGATATGTGGTGTCGTTTTCTTTTCTGCATTATTTTTTACCGATATTGGGCTCTGGCTCTTTTGTTGGAATCTATTTTCGTAATCAATGGTCAATTGGGTTGTTCAGGTTTGCTTGAAATCATTTTAATTCTTTGTGATTTTGTGATTTTTTGTTGCAACATTTCTGTGTGCGAATAGGTTCTTTGCAAGTTGAAATTGAATAGAGGATGTTTTTTTAATTCATTGACATGATGTTTGGGGAGTAGCATTTCAAATTTTGGCGATTTTCTTTTCATTTTCTGCAATGTTTGAGATTAACACATATATGCCTGTAGCTAAATCGCCAGCAATTTTTTCTTAGGTTTGCTTTAAAATAGGATTTGAAGTTATTTAAAAAAATTTCCCTTTCTGCTTTAGCTGCATTTGTTCTATTTGCTTTTCTTGTTCTATATTTATATAGTGCTAGTTTGTTATTTTTTAGATTTTTTATTGAACTTTTAAAAAATTTTCCTTTTTCTTTTCTTTTAAAGAGAATGATGATACACTCAAACTCCAGCTCAAGGACATGGCATTAGAATTTTCATGGCCAGTTGGAAGAATCAAAGAAGCATTACCAAATTTAGGAGGCCCTCTCCCTTCAGCACCCACATCATGCTCCCCTGAGTTGATTAGTTCAATTATGGTTCTAATTGATCAACAGAATATTCCTGAGGCAAAAATCGGACTTATCTCTGGAGTAACAGCTTTTCTCTGGCTATACACTTCTATCCAGGGGTATCTATTCATGGTTGTTTCTCTTGCGATCTTCTCTCCTCTCACTGTTTTAATTAATATAATTTTTTTCTTTATGTACCAGGTTTAAGCCAGCAAAATTAGTTGTCACCTCTGAGCTTCCTCTGGGCTCAGGCTTGGGTTCGTCTGCTGCATTCTGCGTCTCACTGTCAGCAGCTTTGCTTGCTTTATCAGATTCTGTAGAGCTGGATCACAGCCACCAAGGCTGGTTAATGTTTGGTGAGAGTGAGCTGGAATTGGTGAACAAATGGGCTTTTGAAGGTGAAAAAATATTTCATGGAAAGCCATCTGGAATTGACAACACTGTTAGCACATATGGTATGTGATCATTTTGATAGGGGTAGGTAAATGTACCCTGTGCACCTTTTACCTCTGCAGACTCTGCTGTACAGTGGTTACAACTAGGAGCTATTCAATAATTGGCATATTTTGAAATCCAACAAATTATTGAAAATATGGTGAAGAAGTTGAGGCTATTAATGGTGTCAACAATGGGGACCAAATTTTGGAAAATATTTAGGAAGGGAGAAAAACAATTGAGTTTGAGTAGGAAAGGAGAAATACATTTCTGCCTAGAAATATTTGGAGTGAAATATGGATTAAGGAATGATTTAATACTTGTATACAGTATATAGAAACTTGTGGATAATTTAGGAAATTATGTCAACTTCTTGTCACTCGCACACACAGTGAATGAGGGTTATGTGCTTTGATCTTTAAGTAACTGAAAAAGCTTATACAACAGGCAACATGATCATGTACAAGTTGGGAAGTTTGGCCTGCATCAAGTCCAATATGCCGCTCAAAATGCTTGTCACTAATACAAAAGTTGGGAGAAACACAAAGGCATTGCTTGCTGGTGTTTCAGAAAGGACTTCAAGGCACCATGATGCGATGACTGCTGTGTTTAAAGCTGTAGATTTTATCAGTAAGGAATTGTCTTCCATTATCCAAGCACCAGCTCTAGATGACCATGCTACTACTGAGAAGGAAGGGAAGATAGAAGAGTTGATGGAAATGAATCAGGGTTTGCTCCAATGTATGGGGGCTACCCATGCATCAATAGAAACGGTGCTTCAGACAACATTAAAGTATAAGTTAGCTTCAAAGTTGACAGGAGCTGGGGGTGGAGGCTGTGTTTTGACATTTTTGCCAAGCCGTATCCATTTTATTATTATATTTGTCTGGATTTTCTCTATTTCCATCTTTTATGATTTCTTAATTTGTTTTAATAGAAATGTTATGCATGAAAAGCTCAAATCTTGGTAACTGTCTCCAAGCATGGAGTAAGACTGCTTACACCTTGACCTTCCTAGACTGCTGATGGTATAGGACCCTTGTGCACTAGGTGTCTTTCAATTTCCTATTTTATTTTTGGGAGAGCTCCTTCACTTCTCTCTCTCTCTCTCTCTCTCTCTCTCTCTCTGTTTGTGCACACAGCTAGCTATAAAAAATGAAACTAAGACCTGTCCTCAGTTACGGCAAGCCAAAATAATAAGGCTGGATAGCCCAGATTCATTTGCCAAGACCTAGTAGTTGGCATTATAGGGTCAATTGCAAGCCAATTTAAGAAAGGATTTGATATATTGATGCTTGGAAGAAATATTTTAAAGTTGCTGAAGGCAATTTAGTGCAAGAGATTAATGATTGGTTTCTGCTAGAACATATGCCAAAGATGGTGGACAAAAGAGCTGAGCAAGAAGTATTTAGATGATGAGCTCTTGATCTAAGTCCAGTTTTGTGTGGCAACCCTTTTATAAGTCACACGTGTAGCTCATCACAGGTAGTATTGAAATGGGTTTTGGTGTACAGCCAAAAAATCTTCTAGACTACAGGTTGACTGAGTCATCTAAACTTTTGTTTCAAAGTTGCGTCAGTTGAAAATATATTTTCACAGACTAATATTCATTTCCTTTAATACCATATGTTTCCTTGACTACATGGATCAGAGGTATCAGGAACAGTTGTTGATAAGGTTGTCGCAGAGCTTGAGTCATGTGGATTCCAGTGTTTCATCGCCAGAATTGGAGGGAATGGTCTTGAAATTAACTTTGGTGGTTCATCCTGATTTTCCAGGGACAGTAATGAATCACTGTAAGATTTGATGTTTAAACGGCTAACAATATGCGGAAAATGTTCCCTATTGCTGCCGTATCTTTGTCTGTTGTTCACTAGTAATGTATGTACATTAGTTTCAATGTTGTGCTTTCTAAGTTCACTAACTTTCAAATAATTTTTGGAATCATGCGTATTTGCTATATTGTATAATATGCATGATTTTTAAGGTTTGTTGATAAATGCCGGTTTCTTTCCTCATCATTTGAAGCTGCAAGTTTTACAGAACACCTGAATGCTCCCTGCCATTGGTCCCTCATTTTCCTTTTCCTCTTGGAGAAACTTACACAGATGATGATCCAATTTCATCAGTTGCATATCAACATGTAGATTTCTTATTCATAGTATTCTGTTTATAGATGTGCCTCATTACAGTTTGTTCCTGCTAAATTTAGGCAGACATGGAAGTGCATGCACAACATAGTGCTTATCATGGTTGTGCATTAAGACCCACTTCCTATTGTGCTTCAAGCGTTGCTCTCTCTTTCTTATAACATCATTATATCCAAATCTGTTTCTTTTACAAACATTTAGTTTAACTTCTGATGCCTGCATATAACTATCAACCCATGTAGAAGAGAAAGAGTGTGTGATGACATCAAGCTTCTTTCCGATGTTCATATATTTTTCTCAAAAAACCCCATGCTTATGAAAAAATGGAGGCTTGGGAGGGGGGGGGGGGGGGGGGACCACAGCTCTAGTAGAATTTGTAAATGCATCATATGCATTAAGTAGATAAAGCAGGTTCTCTCTCTTTTTTTTTTTGTCCATGGGAAGCCGGCCTACACTTCACTTGGGAGATAGTGAATCTCCTATCGCATACCCTTGCCCACTATTGTCTCATGGTTAGAACTTGAGACCTCCAATATATAAGTCTCAAGATCTAACCATTGGGATGTACTACAGAGGATAATAAATCAGATCCAAAAATTTAGTAGCATTCTAGGAAGCCAATACTCAACAGGTGGCTTGTGGAGTATGGTATTTCTCTTACATAAGTTCACTTCCTGATCTTTCCTTTGTAATGATCCTAACAAAATACAATTTTATAGGACTTTGGCATCCTTGTGATCCCTACGGTACCTGGGCCTCCCCCAAAACTACAAATGGAAAGTACCACACTGGAAATCTTTCGTGTCAGGGGTTTTAGTTTGCTTTCTATAGCTGGGGTTTCAGGATTTTGCCAGGTTCTCTCTCTCCTCCTCTTAACACAACACAGTAGAAATTTTGTTTAACTTGCTTCTTTAGGAATTTGTTTCAATGGGCAGGTGAGCATACCTATAGGGCTGTATGACAATCTGCCTGTGGCAGTTTCCTTATTAACAAAACACGGTTCGTATGGATTTCTACTTGATCTTGTTGAGAAACTTGATAACACTCTCAAAGAACAGGTTGAAATGGCTGAGAAAACGAGCTACTGAAATTACTCCCCTTGAAACATTTAGTCTTAAGTTGTCTCCTGCTACCACATGATCATTTTCTATTGGATAATTTCCTTCTTGCTTGATAGTCTCTCTTGTATATTTCCTCCTTACATGACACAAAATTTACTATTCAGTGTGCCTATATTTTCCTCTTTCATGACTTAAACTCTCTGTGGAAGAAATATTTGAAACTGGCAAGGTTTTTGCTTGTTTTATGGTATACCATCCAATGAGGAAGGACTCAATACTTGAATCCAAAATGGGGAACAAAAGAAACAGATGAAGCGACATTCGATGCAAAAGCATATCATATAATCATTTTAGTTGCAAAAGTAAAAGAAAACCCTACAACTATATGTAATAGATAATCTTTAAGCTTAGTGACCAAAATCAAAAATCAGTTGACAAACTATGATATTACATCCTACTTAGTGTTAAGGAGCTTACCAAAGATAAAAATATACTAAAACTTAACAATATTACTAAATATGGTCATTATTCTTGAGGAGATATCATGAGCTTACAAAATTCAATCGTTTGGAAGAAAAAATTATATGTTAATATTAATACTTACCTAACTTTATTCTTTAAAAAACTATCAAAGTAGATGTGGCAAAAATACAAATAAAAGCCCCTAAGCTCATTAAATAAAAATCTTGTTTTACCTTTTACATTGTCATTATTGGGAAATTATAAGGGGGACTTGCCCTTCGACTTGGATCAGCGCCTACCATTTAAAATTGTGACATGTGATATGGGAGGCTCAGCCTGGCTAACCCCTTCCCTTCAGTGCATGGCCTTAACATCGTTTAGTTGATGGGCTGAATTTTTGTTTGAAAAAGAAAAAAGGCAACTTGCAGATCTCTCTCTCTCTCTCTCTCTCTCTATTGTCTAGCATCAATCGCAAACCCTAATTTTCCTTCAGCGAAGATTTGTGAAACCTTCAATCTAGAAGCGCTGGTGGGCCTCCAATCAAGAGAACAAAATTTGTTTGTGAAATTCTAATGCAAGAAATCAAGAGCTTTCTTAAAATTTTGAAGTCTTCAGTCGAGCCACTGGTGGGTCTTCAAGAAACTAATGTGCAGATGGTAGGCTGCTGCCATAATTAGACAATACATAGAGGAGTGCTGCTGCCATCTTCAATCAAGACCATGAATTATTAGGTGTGGGCTGCCAATTCTCTATCAGCAATACCCAACCATCTCCATCTTGAGAATATTGTTTTTTGTTTCAAAATAATATTTTCTGTTTCTTTTTTATTCTGTTCTTCTGTTAGTTTGTTGCCAGAGAATATTTCTGGCTTGCTGCCCTATATATATACAGCTGTGCGATGACTATACACGTATGGAAAAGTAATACAATAATATTTCAGTCTATCTTCTTGGCTGTATTTCTCCTGCTCTCCCTTTTTCTGTCATGGCATCAAAGCCTTTTTAGGACTCACGTCCATCTTTTCTCGAATCCTGCGTCTGCAGCATGGCTGACTCTACTGCTGCACCCTCTTCCCATACGCAACTTCCTGCTGTTTCACTTCCTTCTCCCATCAACATGCTTACCGTAAAGCTGAATCATGAAAATTACTTGTTGTGGAAGGCACAACTCATGCCCTATCTCAAAGGGCAGAACCTATTTGGCTACATTGATGGCTCTTCTGCTCCTCCACATCCGCTCGGCAAAAACAACACACCATCTCCTGAGTTTCTTGCTTGGCAACAGTAAGATCAAGCTATCATCAGTGTTCTGATCTCCTCTCTTTCTGAAACACTGATTGCTCATGTTCTCACAGCCACTTCTTCTCGTGAGGTGTGGACAATTCTTGAAGACCTGCTTGCTGCGAAATCCAATGCTAGTATTATGCAAGTTCAACTTCAGCTCACTACTCTCAAGAAGGGTTCAGAATCCATTATTGAATACTATTGCGTGCAAAGCTCCTTCAAGACTCTCTTGCCATGGCTGGTAAAATCATTCCATCCTCTGATTTCATTGCATTTCTCCTGGCTGGATTAGGCTCTGACTACGACTCACTTGTTACATCCATCACTACTCGTGTGGATCCGCTCACTCCTGCGCAAGTATATAGCCATCTCCTGACTCATGAGGCACGATTGAACCATCAGAGCTCCACACTAACTGCATCTCCCGAATTCTCTACTAATTCCACTCAAACAAAATCTGTCTCCAGCTTTTCTTGAGGTCGTGGTTCCTCACACGTTAGAGGCAATTTCAAAGGTCATGGTGGTCGTGGCAGGCATGGTAGTCGTCATTTCTCCTCCTCTCCAACTCCATTTTCTCTTAATCGGCCTACTCGTTAGGTCTGTCATAAAAAGGCCATACTGCCATCACATGCTACCACAGATTTGATTTTAGCTACCAATCTCCCCCTCCACCTTCCCTCTCCGCACACCTTACTTCAAGACCTCATTTTCAACAACCCTCTTCCACTTCTGCAGACTCCAACTGGTATCCTGATTTCGCAGCCACCCATCACTTCACTCATGATTTCTCTAATCTCTCTATTAACCCATCTGAGTATAAGAGTGATGAGCAAGTTCGTGTAGGTGATGGCTCCTCTCTTCCAATTCATCATGTTGGCAGCTCCACCATCCCCTCCACCAATGGCAATATTCTTCTCTCTAAACTCTATCATGTTCCATCAATTTCTAAGAATTTAATTTCTGTCAGGAAATTATGTGAAGATAACTCTGTATATTTTGAGTTTCATTTCTTTTCTTTTTTTCTGCGTGAAGGATTCCCAAACCCAAAAAGTTCTTCACAATCCTACTAAGGATGGCATGTACGTGTTTCCACATTCATCTCCTCAAGCTCATGTTGGTTAACGTGTCTCTTCTGTTTAGTGGCATAATCGGCTAGGTCATCCTTCCATGCACCTGGTTCACAAAATAATTTCCCAAATGTCTCTGCCCACCAAATCCTCTTCATCCCTTGGACTATGTCCTTCGTGTTGCAAGGCCAAACTTCATCAACTACCGTATGGCAGCTCCTCTCACCATTCAACTTCCCCTCTTTCCCTTATTTTCACAAATGTCTGGGGTCCTGCACCAATGCTTTATTGTGGTGGTTTTCGCTATTATGTTTCCTTTGTTGATGACTACAGTCAGTTTACTTGGATTTTCCCATTAAAATGTAAATCTGATGTGGTTTCAGTTCTTCAATTTTTCAAACGACATGTAGAAACTCTTTAATACAAAAATTCACTCATTACAATTTGATTGGGGTGTTGAATTCCGATCTCTTAATAAGGTGTTAAATTCTTTTGGTATTTGTCATCGCATTTCTTGTCCCCATGCTCACTCACAAAATGGTTTAGTTGAACGCAAACATAGACACATTGTGGAAACAAGTCTTGGTCTCCTTGCTCATTCATCTTTGCCTCACTCTCACTGGTCTGATGCTTTTGCTATTGCTGTCTTCCTAATTAATCGCCTTCCTACTCCCACCTTAAATAACAAGTCCCCATTTGAAACCTTATCTCTTCACACCCCCGATTACATGTTTTTAAAAACATTTGGTTGCCAATGTTGGCCTAATCTTAGGCCTTTTAACAATCACAAAATAAAGTTTAGATGCCTTCCTTGTGTATTCCTTGGCAACAACTCTTCTCATCATGGCGACTTGTACTTCCATGTCCCTACTGCTCACATGTACATATCTAAGGATGTCTTGTTTGATGAGAATGTTTTTCCACTCTCTACATCCTGTTCAATCTCTTTTCCACATTCCTCAGCCCTGCTCATTCCATCTAATTCCTCATTACCCCCCATTTCTTTGCTCCGACCTATAAGTCCTTCATCCAATACCAGTTCATTACCTCGGCCCGGCCTATCTACACCTCTTGACTCCCCAGGCCAACACCCGTCTATCATACCCGACTCCTCTCCTCGCTGTAGCCCACTCACTCCCGAATCTAGGGTTTCTCTCGGTTCCTCCTCGCCGTCCTCATCTTCCCCGATTCCTTCTCCTTCCCTTTCTACCATCCCCTCCATGTCAACACATCCCATGCAAACGAGAGCCAAGGCGAACAAATCTTGCCTAAACTCCGCATAGATGGCACCATTTCTTGGCCTCCGCCACGCACCCACACCACCTCTGTTGCTGTTCTAGAGGAGCCCTCTTCAGTAACTCAAGCCTCCAAGTTACCCGAATGGAGGCATGCGATGCAACAAGAGTTTGATGCTCTGATGTCCACCAATACCTGGTCCCTTGTTCCTCCTGCTTCCAATAAAAATATTGTTGGTTGCCACTGGATCTTCAAGACAAAGCATATGTCTAATGGTTCCATTGAGCGACGAAAAGCACGACTGGTCGCTAAGGATTACAGTCAGCTGGAGGGCTTAGACTACACTGAAACTTTTAGTCCCATGGTCAAGCCTACTATAATCAAGTTAGTCCTCTCCATTGCAGTTTCCTCTTCCTGGCCGATTCATCAATTGGATGTTCAGAATGCTTTTTTACATGGTACTCTTGATGAGCATGTTTTCATGACTCAACCTCTTGGTTTTATACATCCACAATTTCCACACTATGTTTGCAAACTCAATCGCACTATTTATGGCCTTAAACAAGCTCCCCGTGCCTAGTATGCACGGCTTAGCTCTCGTCTGTTGGAATTGGGATTTGTCGTTTCAAAATCAGATGCTTCCCTATTTATTTATCGTCATCAATCAGTGCTTGTGTACTTCCTCGTTTATGTCGATGGTATTGTGATTACTGGCTCAAGCCCGAACGTGATTTCTCACTTCATATCTGTTCTAAGCAATGATTTTTCAATTAAGGATCTGGGAGATTTACATTACTTCTTGGGCCTTGAATGTCATCGTAACTCTACTGGTCTCGTGCTTTCTCAACGAAAATATATTTTAGATTTTCTGCAAAAGACGAACATGTTGAACTACAAGCCAGTCAGCAGCCCAATGTCCTCCTCCACTAAGCTGATTGCCTTTGACTCCACTCCTATGACTGATTCTACATTATATCATAGTGTCGTGGGCAGCTTGCAGTATTTACTTTTCACTAGGCCAAACCTAGCCTTCTCAGTTAACCGTGTTTGTCAATATATGCATGCTTCATGTTTATCTCATTAGCAGAGTGTTAAGCGCATACTACGCTATTTAAAGCATACTATTCATTATGGCTTACTTCTGCAACCTTCTCTCACTCCTTATCTAGCGGCCTACACCGATGCCGACTGAGCAGGGTGTCTTGATGATAGAAAATCCACTGGAGGTTACTGTGTCTTTTATGGAAACAACTTAGTTTCATGGAGCTCAAAGAAGCAATCTACTATAGTCAGATCAAGTACTAAGGCTGAGTACAAGGCTCTTGCTTATGCAACCTGTGAGTTACTATGGTTACAATCTCTCTTATCTGAATTGGGTGTTTTCCTATCCACCCCTCCAACTCTTTATTGTGGCAATTTGGGAGCGACTTATCTGTCTATGAACCCTGTGATGCACTCTCGCACCAAACATGTTGATGTGGACTATCATTTTGTTCGAGATCGGATTCAGGCCAAAGCTCTTCAGGTTTCTTTTCTTTCAAGCAAGAATCAACTAGCTGATATTTTCACCAAACCATTATCTTCTTCTAGATTTGCTTCTCTCAGATCGAGCCTCACTGTTCTTCTAGACCTGCTTGGCTCGCCGGGGCGTATCAGTAATACCCAACCATCTCCAGCTTGAGAATATTGGTTTCTGTTTCAATAGAATATTTTCTGTTTCTTTTTATTCTGTTCTTCTGTTAGTTTGTTGCCAGAGAATATTTCTAGCTTGCTGCCCTGTATATATACAGCTGTGCGATGACTGTGTCATATGGAAAAGTAATATTTCAGTTTATCTTCTTTGCTATATTTCTCCTGCTCTCCCTTTTTCTGTCACTCTCCTAGAATGCTCCCAAACCAAAAATGATTTCAGATGTTTGAGAGTTGCTGCCATACTAATTAAACAAATTTTGGTTTTGTGGGTTGCGCTGGTGATTGCAAAGATGGAGTGGTATATGTAGAGAGGGACAATTCGCCTTTGCAGGGCACCTCTTTTTGGCTTGTAGTTGTCATTCTCATTTTCCTTATAAAAAACTACCATTGCCAAATGTGATTTGGGATTTTATGCTGCAATTGAAACTTTGTCCCATTATAGAGTTACTTTGTCCCTTTCCTCCAACTGTTAATATGACAAAAAGGCAACAATATATAGGTTAGTATTGTTGTTTTACTCTGAATACCAAAGAATACCTTGCAGTAGTTAGCTTTGCATTTTGAAGTTTGGTAGCTTTTTCCACATTAAAAAAAGTTATTATGTTGCAGAGTTTTGAAGTGTAAGGATGATTCTTACCACAATTTAAGAAAACAAAAGAATGGTGTCCAAGTTAGAAAATATGGTTGTCTGATCACCTACCTTATAAATGGGAAATCAGCTCACTGTTTTATGTCAATTCTTTTGTTTTCTTGCCTGGTAAAAATTTGTATGGCCTTATTTGTTTTCTCTCTGGTAGTTGGTAGTCATATTCTTAGAATTGTTGTTTTGACAAACTTTCAAATGTATGTATTTTTGGGTCCAATAATTCTTTAGATTATGTTGGGCACACTTGAATGGATATATAGTTGAAATTATACTGCTGGGTTAGAACATTATAGGTGTGCATTGCTATTGTCATATATTTTTTGGCAATATTAATGTGGGTAAAAAGTTCCAAAGACTTGCAATATTATGCATAATGAAGTGCATTCCTATTCTGATTATATATTACTGCGAGTACCAGAGGGTCTGGTGACTTTGTATTTCATGGAGAAAATATAGACAAATTAAGACTATCAGGATATACAACCCAGCACACAAAGAGGCATTGCACCAAACAGTTGGTGTGCAAGAATCTGCAGAACCATAATCTGTTCTTTATTCTTTTATTCCATTTTCTATTTCACACATCCAACTGTATATAACTTTTTCTGTTTTCATTTATTCTCTTTTACTGTATATATATGCCAGCTCATTAATGAGAATGTGGCGAGCAGCATTACCAAAAAATGAATGTGGAAATCAATCGCTTGTCATTAAATACCTCATTAATCCATGAAAATTCCATAATTTGGTGACAACTCAATTGGTAAATGTCATCAAGAGGAAAGGCTAGAAGCACATTATTGGCATAGTAAATTTCCCTAACAAGTTTTATTAATTTTAAATGATAACAATTTTGAGGTGAACGGTCTTTAAACCCAAATCCGTCCATTTAATAAATAGGTCAAAAATGTGTACGCATCAAGAATCCGTTTAAAAATATAATTTATTTATTTTTAATTTTTCAAAATATTTCATATAAAGTGACATTTAAAAAAATAATACTCTTTTATTTTATTTATTAATATCATAACAGAAAAAAACATAAAATGTAAAAAATAATACATCTCTTTAATTAATATTTTTTTAATGTAATATATATATATATCAAATTAAGGGGGTCACCCGCTAGGTTCCGACCCATTTTGTCACTCCTACACGTACGTGACTCGTTAGTTTTAGAAATGAGTGAGTTTTAACCATGCAATAAAAACAAATGGTAAATTTAGTATGTTGAAAAAGAAATAATGATATTATTGTGAAATCATGCCCTAAGCAAATGTGAAAAATAGAGAAAATCAAAGAAAGAAAAAGAACAACAAATTTACATGATTTGATAGTATGCCTACATTCACGAAATCCCTACACAATTTTTACTATCATCAAACAAAAATTGCCTTAGGGTTTCAACATTTAACTTTAATATTTATATATAATCTCATATGAAAATCTCAAAATACTCTTGTAACGACCTGTTTAATTAACTGATTTTTTTTTTTTATATTTTATACTATGACATATAATATGCTCTGATACCATTCTGGAAATAAACTCATACATTAACCTAAGCAGCGAGAAGTATAAATCATATAGACATTATCATTTGTACATATATATATATACAATACCAATACCAGAGTACTACCATATTTCTCCAAAATATACACATACAACTGTTTTCCCAAAATACCTTCAACTATGCTGGGATATACAAAAAAAATTCTTCCAATACTCACTTCACTGACAGGGCACTAGTGAAGCCCCTCTATCTGCGAGTTTAGTCTGCTCGCCTACCCGGATCACCTGAAAAATGATTCAACACTGGGATGAGCCAACGCTCAATAAGACGAAATGTGTTATTACTAGTGTGTGACAAATGAGTTACTATATTATGAAAATATGTTTACAAATAAACATGTATAACTGAATATATAAATAAAGTATAAGTGATAAAATCCACCACCCTTGTCCATATTGCTTAACATGACAGTATTAGAGATTATTATTCAAAATACTTCTAGTATAAGTAAGTATGTTCCCTGTTTCTGCAAATCTATACATACGTAATAATAATAACTGAAAATGTTCCCTGTGGATACCTGTGTGCCATGACTTACCCCCTCATGATAGGGTTGTGCGGCCCGTAGGCGGGATTTACCCTGACTGGCCAACTAGGAATAAATCACTATACTCCATCGGTCTGATCTACCCACCTTAACCCATATCTGATGGGGAGTCTTTCCTCGTCAAGAGTCTAGGTGATCGACTTACTACCACATATTATCTAAATAGGTGGTTACACTCATAACGTAACATAATATATGTAGCAACGGTATCGTACTCTGTTGTATGGTCCAACAGGGTCTGATACTATATAATGTATTTTTATATACAACTATATGATTTACCATGATTCTGAAATAATCGTAATAACCATGATGTTGTATAAACTATACTGTAATTCTGAGAACGGTATAATCATAACACTGTAACTGCATAATCATAATACTCATATTCGTATAATCATGGTACTGAAATTCATAAAATCGTGGTATTGAAATATCGTAAAATCAAGATATTGAAATATCATAAAATATATCTTCGTACTATATTCTTATTTACAAGCCACACGATACTTTAATACATAATTTTCGTAATTTAATAAACTGTATAACATTTTAAAAATATCTAGCATAGCATATTTCCCTTACCTGATTACTGGAAAGCCCCTATAGTTTACTAGCCTAACACCTGCAGGGCCTCCTACACAACACCCTGAAAACAATATTTTCCAGAACAGAATATCAGTATTTCTCCACCTACATCATTTCCTATAACTGTCATAAGGCCAAAAATAAGCTAAAAGGTCTTACCCTGAATTTGGGATGAAATCCAACTTCGTTTGCCCAACGATCAGCTCCAGCAGACTTGCAGAGAACTTCGCCGGGTGCGTCGTGGTAGCCTCAAATCTTCAATCTGGCGACTAACGAGGCCAGAATCGAATAGAGAAGGGAGAGAGTTCATAGGAGAAAGAGAGATAGGGATGCCGAAATGTGATAAAAATCTGATTTTTCTCTACTTATAGGGCTAGAATTCGTCAACCAAACATGTCACCTAGTAGATGAGTCCTTCATTAAATTCGTCAACGAAACTCTATATTTGTCGACGAAATTCAGAGCGGCCCATTCCTCGCTCGGTATTTTCTTGTCGACGAAACCATGTATTCGTCGACGAAACCCTGTATTTGTTGACAAATTTCCTTATGCACTCGTTGATAAACCCCTGTATTCATCAACGAATCTAGGAAATTTCCTTAAAATTATTATTATTATCCCCCAAAATGCAATGTCGTCGACGAACGCTCCCTATTTTCTCTCTCTCTCTCTCTTATTATTTAAATACTATTATTTTTTGGGTCACTACAACTCTCATATGATAATACAATAATATTATATCTTAATTCAAACATACTAGACCCTACTGCGGCAGTGAGGTGATTAGGGGTATATTCGATTTATTATAGTTCAATTATGGACCAAACGGGAAATCGAATCGAATCTTGCAGTTTTTAATATTCCCAAATCGAAATCAAAACCGAACCAAATTGATTTTCTCTTAGAGAACCAAACATTTGGCAGTTTAGTTAAGGTTTTTCCTATTTTTAATCAATTTTCTAAATATTCAACAATTGCTTTTTATAAGGGTTGTTGAGAATCTATTGAGCATTTTGATTTCTAAATATTAAATGGACCAATCATGTATTAACATACTAATTAAGTAATTATATTAATTTTTATATATAATTTAAATTTGAATAAGTTTTTTTTTATTTTTCAATTTGGTTATATTTTGAAAGCTGAAACCGAAACTGAAACTGAAAATTTACATTTTCTAAGAACAAAATCGAAACCAAAACCGAACCGCTAGTGATTTCAGTTCGATTTGGATCCGATTTTCAATTTTTTCATAATTTTTGTACACCCCTCGAGGTGTTCACACCTCCACTGCCTTTTATTTTAATAGATAAAAAAAATTTCCCGAACTCTCCTAGTATACTCCTCTAATTATGAGTGATAACACAACAAATATATTTTCTTTTTCATATATTAAAATTTATACTGAGCTCGAACTATTCAATAGAAAATAGTATACACCTTGGCCTTCCTAGATCGTTGATGGTATAGGACCCTTGTGCACTAGGTGTCTTTCAATTTCCTATTTTCTTTTTGGGAGATCGCCTTCTCTCTCTCTCTCTCTCTCTCTCTCTCTCTCTCTCTCTCTCTCTGTTTGTGCACACAGCTAGCTATAAAAAATGAAACTAAGACCTGTCCTCAGTTACGGCAAACCAAAATAATAAGGCTGGATAGCCCAGATTCATTTGCCAAGACCTAGTAGTTGGCATAATATGGTCAATTGCAAGCCAATTTAAGAAAGGATTTGATATATTGATGCTTGGTATATGATGACCCAAAAAAAAAATATATATATATATATATATATATATATATATGATTAAAGCACAATAATAATAAAATAATAAAAATGGTCATTAAGTTAATATCAATACAGAAGTATTTTTCTGTAAGATCCTTGATTCCATGTTTGATGCCTAAGAAAGACATTGTCTTAGCGAGTGCTCAGAGACCATTGCGGCTCAGTCGCTCCCTAGAGGTCGGCCTGGTCAAAACGGAATTTCATAGGATAAACAAGATAGACACTGTTTGTACACGTAAATAAGTATAGATATATATATAAAATAGTGTTTTGACAGACATAATTTGTAGAAATACATAATAAAATGATAATAATATAGGTATCATATGTGGGGTCCACATGAGTCCCGGAGCCACAAGACATTGTTTATATACCTAAATAAGTATATAAAATAATGTTTTGACTGATATAATTTGTAAAAATATATGATAAAATAATAATAATATAGGTATCCTATGCGGAGCACACAAGACTGCGTGGGCCCCACATGAGTCCCGAAGCCGTATGGAGGTTTACACGAGTCTCAAAGTTATGTAGGATGCATAAAATCATATAAGAGTTATTCGAGTTACGTAGGATCCATTCTGGTCTCGAAATTGTGTGGGGCTCACATGAGTTTTCAAAATTTAAATTTAATTCTTGTTCAAAAATAAATAATAAAATAAATAAATACTAAAAATAGTTTAAAAGTAAAAACAATGATAATAATAATGATAATAATGATTAAGAAAAATAATAAAATAATAAAATAATTAATTAACTAATTGACTAATTAATTAGGTAAGTGATTAATTAAAAAATTATTTAATGGGAATGGTGACAAGTACTCCCACATGACCTCCATCCCCATCCCATACTCAACCCATACCTTGCCCATCCCTTGCCCATTCTTTAATTTTTTAAAAAATTATAATTTCACTCATCTCCCCACACTTTTATAAATTTCATTTCTTCCCCAAAATTTTCCTATAAATAGGGAGCTCTCAACCTTCATTTTTCATAACAATTTTCTAAGAAAGAGAAGGATTAGTGAGTGAAAGAATTTGTGGTGGAGAGAGAATTTTTGAATAAGTTCTCAATCACCCACTCTTTCCGATCTCATTTCTTAGAGATAGTTACAGTGTTTGTAAGGAATAAGGTAGGTAAATTTTGATTATGTTAGTTTTTTTTTTTATTTAAAATTTATACCCGAGTTTATTTATAAGTAAATTTCAATTATGTTAATTAGTTCCACAAAATTTCCATGAGTTTATTTTTACGCATATTTAATTATACCAGTTCTATCTTTAATATACTTGCATCTATTTTTGAATTAAGAAATGTTCTAATCCCCTCGGGTAAATTTTCAGCATTTCTTTCTATTTAAAAATAAAATTATATATATTTTTAACACAAAAATTGTGTGGCATGAGTTTATTTTTATGTTGCATTTTTTTTTAAAATATGAGTAAAGATGAGATTTTTACGATATTATTTTAAATTTGCATAAATTATAATAAGATGATTTTAAAACCACCCCTTATGGCAACGAAAGTTCAAAGTTACAGATATTCGGTACAGCAGCTTAAAGTTTATACGAATCAGAGTGCACCAACACTATTTACAGAGTGGTTATTTATGTTAGTGGATTTCTCCTAAGTGCACACCTGGTTCCAGACCAGGACTTAATAAGAAAAATCTCACTTAAAGTTTACGTACGTTGATTTAGTTTGGTCGGCCAGCCAGCTAAGTCCAGTCTTCGGACCTCACAACCCAGTCATGGGGGTAAACATGACTTACGGCAAACAGGCCTAAGGGTGGTTTTTTTTACAATATATATTTATACATATTTAATTACGTATACAAAGTTACTAATGATTTGATGGAAAAGTATAAGTTTACATGAAAATGATCATTTTAGTGCTTAAATGACGATCTAAAGAAAACGTGTAAGGAAAAGTATATATATATTTATTATTAAATATTTATAAAGTTTTAAAGTTAAAAGTTTAATTTAACAGTTATAGTATATGATTATAAAATTTTACTGTTATAGTTGATGGTAAAAGTTTTATGAGAAATTTTTAAATTTATATTTATTCTAGAGACAGTTTTGAAGTTATAATGTTAAATATTGTTTTACGAAATTTTTTTAAAAAACTCATTTTTGCCACATACTAATAATAATCTTATTTACTTACTGAGCGTCGTCTCACTCCAATCATATTTTTATTTCAGATAACTCTGAAGAGCATGTTGGAAATCAGGTTTAGCAAGCATACGGGTGGGGATAGAAAAATAAAGATTGTTTAGAAATATTAGTATGATGCCAGATATTTATGCTTATGTAATTTTTCTTCTTCTGAAATAAATGATTGTAATATGGATAATTAGGGCTCTGGTTTAATAATAATTGAGTTTATTTGCTTCCGCTATAAATCAATGGTAAAAAGTTAATATTCCAGGCCCCTCGGGGTTGGGGTGTTACATGGAAGAAATATTTTTAAGTTGCTTAAGGTAGTTTAGTGCAAGAGATTAATGATTGGGTTCTGCTAGAACATATGCCAAAGATGGTGGACAAGAGAGCTGAGCAAGAAGCATTTAGATGATTGAGCTTGACTGAGCCATCTAAACTTGTGTGTCAAACTTGCATCAGCTGAAAAATATATTTTCACAGACTAATATTCATTTCCTTTAATATCATATGTTTCCTTGACTACATGAATAAGAGGTATCAGGAACAATTGTTGATAAGGTCGTCGTAGAGCTTAAGTCATGTGTATTCCAGTGTTTCATCGTCGGAATTGGAGGGAATGGTCTTGAAATTAACTTTGGTGGTTTATCCTTATTTTCTAAGGACAATAATGAAATACCGTAAGATTTGATGCTTAAATAGCTAACTGTTAGGGTGTGACTCGTAATGGAGTCGGCAGCTACGCCAAGCCAGCCGTGTTCATTGACATTGGAGAACGGCGGCCAACAACCCTGCCAACCATGCTGAAATTGCAGCCACCTCCTTTGACTTTTACCCCCCATCCATGTATATATATGTGTGATGTGTGATGTGTGTGTGTGTGTGTGTGTGTGTGTGTGTGTGTGTGTAATCTGTGGGGCAAGATGTCGAATTTATGCATGGCTATGTGGGCGGCAAGAATAGAGAATTCTTGTGTGTGTTGTATTGTGCAGTGTTACATGCATGTGCGTTGTGTGTAGAGCAGTTGTGAGTTGCAGTGTGTGCAGAATAGAGTGAGGTGTGCAGAGTGTTGAGTAGAGCTATGTGTGTTGTGTGAGGGAGAATGAATCTGTGTTTAGAGAGAGAGAGTCGAGTTGAGGGCAAAGCCTCCTCCTCTTGCATTATTCTCCCAGTTTATAGTGAAGTTGTGTGTCTTCCATGGACATAGGCCAGATTGGGTCGAATTACGTTATATCTTTGCATTCATTATTTTTCTTGTCATGTGTGATTATTGCTCCTAGGTTTACCCTCAATAATTGGTATTGGAGCGAGGTTGGAGCAAAATTTCCAAATTGGAGCAAAATTGTCGGATTGGAGCCTCTTTCCAGTAGCTCAAAACTCAGTTTTGAGGCCACCATCGCGTTCCTCTCGTCGAAACGAAGCCAACGGTGGTAACCGAAGCTTAAACAGAGCTCATACAAGCCCACACATGCCCACACGTGCCATTGATGTTCAAACAATGTTCCCACACACCCCCACGCGCCTGCCAGAGCTCAGCGACTACCCTCACACGCGCTGACGATCTTTCTTTAGGGCGATGGTAGTATGGCATCAGCGTCCACGTTAGCATGCCACATCAGCGCCCTGTCAACAAGCCACGTCAATCAGGACCCACACCACGTCAACAGTGGGGCCCATATGGGCCCCACATGATCACATCAGTAGGTGGGGCCAACACGGCCACGTCAGTAAACGACTTCGGTAACAGCGTCAGTGACTGTTAACGACAGCAAGTATATTCCGTTAATGAAGGGAATATTCCATTAAGTTTAACGGGAAGTTGACCGAAGCGTGACCTCTTTGACTAGAAGTATGACCAGGTTTTTCGGAGTCGTTTTAGATCCGTTTTTCGAACGACTTGAACCGTTTCTAGGGTTTTCAGCCATCTCAAATCGAACCGTGCTGTTCGTTTTGTGAGATTTGGAGTAGAATGGCAGGTATTGGCATTTCAAAATCTAAGATGGAGAACTAGACCGTGAAAGAGATTCTCAAGTCAAACATTGAGGCTGACTACGCTGGTTTCGTTCAAGAAGTTTGTTAGTAGGACAGGTTATATGCAGGGCTTATAGGGCACTTCTTGGTTCAGTCTCATCTGTTATTAGATACAGTTTTTGTAGTCTAAATTTGATAAGTAGGTGGTGTATGACTTAATTAAACTAGTTACTCAATAGTTGAGATTTCTTTTTGTAGTATATGGACCTAATGAATATTTGTTCATGTAAAAGAGATTAATGCACTTGCTCATAATACCATTATTCTATTGTGTGCATGTGTACGTGTGCACTCCTAAATTTGCACCTGCATGTGGGCTTATACGTATACATATAGAGACTAATAAATTTGATTGGAATTGAACAGTATTAAGTAAACAATAAATTTATTTGACTTCTATGTCATTATTCCTACTGAAAAAATACTTTCTTGTTTTTATATTTATAATGATATAAAAGTTACCAAACAATGAGAACATAAGTTGTATTTTGAAAATTTTTAATATAGCCTTTTAAGTCTTTTAAAAGACTTGCCAATGGACTTGCTAATCCAAATCCTTTTCTCCTGTTTAGCTTTCTCTTTCTTAGACTTTTGATGTCCGAAATGATCCTGCCCGCCAGTTTATGATTTCATAATCTCGGGTATTGCAATCATCCTTATTACAATTTATAATAGGAATGATGAGTCTAAATCACGTTTTAAAGCGATTCATTTGTGCTTTGCCTGGCTTTCTTAAGTCTTGAAATCATCATGAGGATTATTTTCATTGCCTCTTTGTCTGCCTACTCAAGAATCCAGCTATAATGTGACTTGCTGTCTGGACATCAATGAGTTCTCCCTCTCCTATACTCAAATGGTCATGTGGGCAAGGTTTGACAAGTCCTTTTTGAGTGAAGAGTTTTCTTAGTTCTCCAAGCTCATAGCCTAAATTTCTTTTATATTTTGTTCACCAATACTCACAAGCGTACTACTTGGTTTCCAACAATCTACTCAATAACTCACCCAAAACCACATACACAGAGGCAATGTTCACAAAATCACAGCTCTAGCTATGAAAGGTTATCGCACCCATCCTGTGTCATTAGTCCATCCTATGTAATAGAACAATGGCTTTAACCAATATATAAATAGAGGCAACTGCTACACTGGCCAGAAACTGCCAAAAAAGAAAGGTGCTTGAACAGCTGACCATCATTAGAATCCTAAAGTAGCAGAAGACAATTAGTTGGATTACCCGAGTTATTTGGTAGGTGCAGCAGTTCTACCCTTGCCCTTCACCCCCCCCCCCCCAATGCCGTTCCTTAGGGATCAAATTTTGAATATGGGTGAACATATTTATGATAAGTTCCTATAAAAGATAAAAGGAGAGACATTTTAGATGAGTTGAATATCTGCAAGGTAAACCAAATAGTGTGCTGATGAGGGAGATTGAGCTAGCTATGTTAGTGGTAGTCGACGAAGTAAGGGTTGTTGGGAAAGAGGTGGGTTGTGGAGGTGATGTCCAAAACACAATGGCCCAAAAATAATTTTTTTCCCAAGTCCAATCAACACTAAGTAGGATAATTAATTATCCAAAAATAGAAATAAATAACAACCAAACCACACAATCACAAAGAGAACACCAAGATTTACGTGGAAAATCCTTCCATGTGAAGTGAAATACCACGAGACCAAAATCTACTTCCAATCTTCTACTATTTCAAATTAGTAGGTTACAAAAGGTCTTCTCTAGTTAAAACTAGAGGCATACATTAACAACAATCATTAAGAATCACAAATTCTTAGCATAAAAAAATAATATGAACCGTCATCATTAAGGTGGAATCAAACTTCAATAAGAAATGGATAGATCTCACCCAAAACAAAGGTTATTGTCCAAACCACGAAACCAAAGTTACAAAACTCCAAATGACTATCAGACCGACTAGAATAAAGAATGATGAGTCATGAACAACCTGTCAAAATTTCAGCTCAATTGTACGATAAATCACCATCCGATCGTTAGTATCAAGTTAATTGCACAGGCACCTTCAATCTTGAATTTTCAACAAACAATTTTCTTCTCTCCCTCGCTCTTTCTTAGCTGCCCCAAGGACGCACAAAACTCTCTTTTTCTATAGCAATAGCTTCCTAAAAAAGTGTTTTATTTACTTCTCAAAAAATGTCCCTCCATCTTCCACTACACACAACTAATAAATGTTGCGAAGTGATCCATGAGCAACAATCGCACAAGCAAAATTATGCAACCAAAAAGTCGAGACCAGATTTACGTGGTTCGGTCCACTGTGACCTACATCCACAAGAGCACACAAAATCCACTATAACCGTAGGGAGAATTATACAAGGAGAAAGAGGAAGCTATTGCCCTCAACTCCTCTCTCACTCTCACTACAAGGATTCACTCTACCTCACACACAGCACACCACACCTCTCTTACAACGCACAACTCTCAACTCTCTCACAACACAGCTCTCTGCATGCACACAACACAACCCAAAGCCCACACACTACAACTATGCACTCACACAATCTGCTGCACACACATACATCACATATATATATATACACACACACATATGGGAGAGGGATAGTCAAACAAGGCAGCTGCAAAGTCAACATGGTAGGAAGAGTTTGGTGGCCGTCCTTCTCCAGTGTCAACAATTGCGGCTGGGTGGTGCGGCTGCCGACACTAATACGAGCCACACCCTAACAATAAAGAATCACTTCATTCCAAGACAACAATTGGGATATCAAAGCACAAAGGGTCTTTAATTCCACTTGAACATGAATTCTACTTGGGAATTGACCAAGACTTCCAAGAGAATCATTTATACATTTAGGCCATCCTCACATAGGAGGGAAACCCAAACCTAAATAACTTAAAGTGAGGTATAATAGCCCTTAAATTGTTGGAGGAATTGTCCATGTAAATTGGCTGAAAAGGATTTATATAGTTTAGCCCACTTAGAAGGATTTAAGGCTTGATTTGTTGCTATTGTAAGATGACAACTTTATGCTAGATGCCTAAAAATTTCCAAACCTAGTGCATCTTAGGCTTCCAAGCATATTCTATTTTTGCAAAAACAGAAGCATCATTTAGTGTCTTGAACTCAGCCACGGAAGGAAGCTCATTCTTAGTAGCTATTCAACTCAATTCTAGAAATGATAAGTTTTTTGTCTCCTTCGTGAATGAATCAAGGAAAAGGGGAACTCCAAAAGCCCTTGCTTCATAACAAATGCCCAAAGAAGTCCAAAAATGATGGAATGCAATGAAAATCGATTCAAAACATTGGATCTCCAGAACTCAAAGACTTCTTTCAAAATCTGGACTCCGAGGGAGTAGAAACATACGATTATTTTGAATGAACCACTTATGAATAGTGTTAAATTGTTAAGTCATTTTTAGCATTCAAAGTCTAACATAAGGGCTGTACTATTCATATGGTGGTTGTACTATTTATATGGTGACTGTACTATTCATTTGACGGTTTTGAAAAAGAGACTTACAAAACCCCTATAAATAGGGAAGTGGTGGTGAAGGAAGACATCCATCCCAAGCATCTCCAACTCCACCTTTAGAGAGAGATCAAGTACTCTCCTACAAAGTATCTCTGTTGTAGCTTGTGTTTCTAGTTTCTCCTAATTTAAGAGAAGTTGTATCATTATTTTTCATAGTGGATTCCTTCTACTCTTACCCGTGATTTTTCCCTCAATTTGTTTGGGGGTTTTTCACGTAAATCTTGGTATCAATTCCTATTTTCTCATTTCTTATTTTAGCTCTGTGATACTGTTACTACCCATTCAATTTCCTAACAAATACTGATTCAAACCCTAAAAGCTAGCAACGCAGTTTAGAAGCTAGCTAGCTTTCGTCAACACAGACTGCCCGACCAGATTACAAGTTTATGGCAAATTATGATTATTGGAATGACAAATGAGCCTTTGGTCTAGGAAGCGAGCATTTTTTTTTTTTTTTTTCTGATTATCTGCTAAAGAGGCCACTGGTTTCCAATGTGGTAGGTTGCTCTGATTATGTGCTTCTAAGCATGATCAAAACCTTCTGATCTTGTAAGAAAGATAAGATACAACAAGAAATTCTCGGTAACAGTGGCTTCATATAACTGTGGGCTGTGCTGTGGATGTAGACAGTTGGGTTTTATTTAATCAACATAGTGAATTTCATTTAATCACTGTGACATGCATTTAATCATCGCAAATTTCTACACATTGTACATTTAATCATTGAAAATTTCTACCGCGTGTGCTGTGTGAGCGTGTTTGTATGCAAATATGGAGATTGAGACCTGCAGTGCAGTGTGGTGTACTTGGTTTATTTGAGATCTCCAGTGGGGCTAAAAGGAAAAGGGAAGCTCAATGAAAGCACACCATTCTTTGCTGCACTCACCTTCCTTCATTTGTTTCCTCAAAAGCAAAGAAGCAAAGCATCTTCCACAACTGTCTTGCTTTCCCTTGCACGTATCTAAACTTTCTTGCTTACAACTCAGCCATATATAGCCCATCTTGTTAACTTAACCTTATTTTATATACCGTTTTGCCTTCTTTTTGCCAAATAAATAAATAAAAATTTTTTTAAAAAAAAAAACCACTTAAAAGAGTTTGGAATCTCTGTTCATATTGAGCCATTTGAGTAGCCCAATTGGCAATGGCCTAAGTCACCTGCCCTGCATGTCCTACTAATGCCCCCACATGAGAAACGCATGAAATAACACGGAAGAGTTCTTTTCTTCACTCAATTTTTTCTCAATTGAACTGCCTGTGTGTGTTTTGTGCTCTCCATTGTAGACCCTGCAGAGCTTGCCTTTTCCGGGTTTTCTGTTTCGAAGTTTTCGATTTCAATGAACTTTTAACTTTTCTACTCTTTTCTGCCTTCTGGGTTTCAGGATTTTAAATTTAATTTCCTAGATTTTCTTTGCTAGTGGGATTTACAATCATTCTTGTGGGTCTCTGTATTCCATTATAGACTTATAGTACACCAAGTTTCGAAACAATTGAAGAACACAGAGGTATGCTAGCTTATACCTCGATCTCGAGCGGAAAGTATTATGTTGCATTACCCAATATAGATAACTTCACAGCTTCACACAACTCAAAAGAAGAACACAGAAGAAAAAAGACAAGCTTAATTCAGTTCATGACCAGAGCCAAAAGCAAGCCCATCAGCAAAGAAACCAACCAAGATTTCCCTGCACCACCCATCCAAACCAACCCAACTCCTCCATCAGAAGCCTCAAAGCTCCCTCCGGCCGTGCCCGTGCTCAGGATGACCACTATCCAGCTCCCCTCGGAACCGATCCCGGCTCCAGTATACTTCGAGTCATTCAGAAACTTTGCGTACTGGGTTTTGGTGAAGTTAGAGAGGACAAGGTCAGAGTCCAGGTCTGGAACACAGGCCTGCAGGATCACCCCATCTTTGGTGTTGTTGATGTTTAAATGGCACTTCTTGAGAGGGTCCGGGTAATCAGAAAACCGAGGCTGGGTGCCCGAAGCGGCACCGGTGGTTTTGGTGCAGGGTTGGTCCTCTATTTTTTCGGCGATCTCGTCGGCAAGGCAACCGGCATGGTCGTTCTCGGAGAGAGCTGGCAGGTTTGCTGTTCCCCTGTAGTTGTTTATGCCTTTGAAGAGCTTGTCTTCTACATCTGCGGGGACAGAACTGCAGCTCTTTGTTATGAATATGAAGATAAATTTTAATAATTTTTTTTTTCATTTTTTAGTAATGAGGCTAATTATCTTGAAAATTATTGTGAATATCCTAATCTAGGAAAGATTAACTTGATTATATATGTTTTGTTCAAAAATTTAATATAATAATTTTCTTAAAAAAAATAATATTAGAGAATGCTACTTATATTGCCTAAGTATTTATAATTAACTCAAATCTATATTTTAATCAAATTATAACATTGAACAAAAAATGTAAATATTTAATCTAATTTTATAAAAAAAATTAGGTAAAAACATATCACAATCATAATTAAAATCAAACCCAATAAATTAAAAAAAGGTTAATTAAATTTAAACAAATCGTAAGACTCCATTACCATCAATATTTTTTTAAGAGAAAAATAAAATAATTTTTTTATTGCATTTTTCATACCGATATCTTTTATTTTTTTCTCAAATTTTTTACTAACTAAACATGACAAAAATAAATTTTCGTATATTCCTTTTATTTTTCTTTTAAAAGGAAAAATCAAAATTTCCCATTTTTTTATTATAAAACAATATAACTGCATGCTTGTGTGTGTGTGTGTGTGTATAAATCTAATTTAATTTTTTAATCATATAAGTACAAGTATTTTTTTTAATTATATTATGGAAAAATATACTAAAAATTAAACTCCTTTTTATTTTATTTTTTTTCATTTCCCGAAAAGAAACCCTCTGTCTGATCAAATCCAATTTTATTTGAAATTTTAAAAAATAAAATATGCAACAAATTAATAAGCAAAACTTAATTTGCACCTCGTTAGTATTTTATTCTGAATTCATAACTCAATGGAAAAATGCAATAAAAGCAAATTCTCTGTTCTTTTTTCTCTTCTTTTCTTGCTCAAATAAAATTCACAACCCAAATGAAATGTTAAAAAGACCATAAAAAGTAACTCTAGCTAGTTATAATAATTAATCAC
Source organism: Malania oleifera (assembly GCF_029873635.1). Taxonomy (NCBI): domain Eukaryota; kingdom Viridiplantae; phylum Streptophyta; class Magnoliopsida; order Santalales; family Ximeniaceae; genus Malania; species Malania oleifera. The sequence continues at coordinate 113,811,110 of NC_080420.1, forward strand.
TACACAATACCAAAAAAATGAAACAATATATATACACAAAAATCGTATGTAGCAAATATATATGGAGAGAGAGTACCATTACAAGAGACTGGGTGGGAGAGGAAGAAGAAGGCATGAAGAAGGAGAGGAAGGAAGAAGACAGTACTGCGTTGCAGAGACGCCATTGATGTCAATCTAACTTGCTTGGTTTTCAATATTTACCCACGATCGAGAGAGAGAGGGAGACCGAGAAGATTATTATATATATCTTTGCTAAGATATCAGAGTTTCTGATATGTTGAAGCTACTAGCGGCGACAGATGGATCGATTCTACGAGTTAAAAGATAGATGATGGAGGGGCTACTGCTAGCTGATCAGCATATATGCAAATGCAAAATCTTTAATGGCGATGGACTTGTCGGGGAAGATGCTTCCAGGTGCCGCTTCGAATGTTCGCGATCCTGTAGAAAAGCAACTGGCTCCTGCATGCCTATCACCTGTCCCTCGTTGGCCGTTACACGTGTCCTCCATGCAAACCTTCCTCATCCCTCCACTCCTTCACAGTCCAAAAATGATGTCGACCGTAAACAGACACGTGGATACCCGGTACGTAATCTAAAAAGAAAAAAAAAAAATGATGTCATCACTCTAATCAAGTCATTAATGACAATTTAAAAATCGTCACTAATTATTAATATTTGCAACTTTCAATCAAAAGAAATTATACAATTTATGATAAGAATCTTAAACTTTTAATAACGAAATAAAATAATTACTAATATATTATTATTAATGACGATTTTAAAAATTATCACTAATAATTAGTTACCATCGTCATTTTAATAGTGACGAATTTGAAATCGTCATTAATAATGACTAATCCATCACTAATAAGTATTAGTCATGATTTTAGGCTATTAGTGATGGTTTGAAACTGTCACTAATAATCTTACGTTTTTGTAGTACCAGTTTAAGTGGAATGAATAAACTTATGACATTGGAGACCCTATATATGATGGGGATCAACAAGTCTTATCTATTTCCTTTGTAGACATGGTGATGCGTGAACGACCTCTAAACGTCCACTTCGTTAGGAAATCATTCCTCTATTGGGCAACATATATTTCTTAATCAATCATATATTGGCTATTTAATATGGGTTAAGATTATGTGATCTATTTTATTTGGCAAACCCATAAATTACTCAAATTGATATGGATTAAAATGGGTAGATATCATTATTAGGGGATTATGGGAACCCTACATAAAGACCCTTTTGGTTATGGTCCTCAATATACCAAAAATCACATAGTCTCTCTTCTCCCCATCTGGAAGAGAAACGACAATCCCATAGAGACAATCCCATAGAGGAACTAAGGTGATTTGGTTGAGGAAGATCACAAACCACCTCCTCGCACTAGCATTCATCTGGTCTTGATCAGACATCCTAGGATTTCTGTAACAGCAGACAACCGTTCTTAATGGATCAAGGTATTTTACCTGAATTTATAAACTTTAATGATCTAGCATGATGTAAATCTTAGGATTTTCGGGATACTATTCTAAGATGTTTGTATTTAGAATAATTTATGTTTTCGGTATGATTTTATTTTTAACAAGTGGTATCAAAGCAGTCATCATTGTTAGGTTATTATGATTTGTAAATATTCTATTTGTATGGGGTTCGGATTATTTTTCTTGAATGGAATATTTATGTTTTATGGATCAAGGATTAAGTTTGAAGCATGTTCTATGTTTAAAATAAAAAAAAAGGATCGAAAGGTCAAAACAAAAGATGATTTTTCCACTACCGTTCCACTTTGTATGCTTTATACAAAGAAAGGTTTTAAAGTTTTATAGTTTCCTTTTTTTTAACGGATCAAGTTACCTTGTTGGTGGTATGATCTTATTCATGTGTTTTTCCTAGTATAATATAAAAAGCATGCAATTATATATATACATACACGTTTGAGATGAATTGTAAGGAATTCACAGCACTGTGGCACCATTGGTGCAACGCAACGATGCTAGGTGGACTAGGCATTTTAATAAAATATTAATAATAAAATATATTAAAATATATTTAGACCTCATTTTATTTAAATATTATTTATACGGTTGTTGTATTATTCTGCTCAGTTTGTCTAGTATTTTCAACTAAATTATTGATCCAAACAACACGTTGCCTAAGTAACCTCTATTGTGAAAAATTAATTTAACTGAAAATATATAGATGTTTTGTGCATAGTTATTTATGCGAACTATGCTCGGCCCAAAGGAAGATACAGTTTGGCTAAATAACAACGTGCCTGCAATGATAAATGCGTGATGATTATAAAGATTTTTCATGTGAACAACAGTCGGTCCAAAGAAAGGTTGTTGTTTGACAGAACTAATTGTCAATATTTGATCATTGTACTGAGAGTGCCACTTACAGTTAATTTCTCTGTCCAAATACTAGGAATTAATGTTGTGCTTGGTATCTTGAGATGAGTCCCCAATTTGAATTATTTGCTCATAATATGCTTAATAAATGTGAGAGCGCTTGTTTATACATCTTCTATTGCTACTGCTACAAATGTCTCTACCCAAGTAAGCAACATCCCAATGCTTAACGAGACGAATTTCAAAATATGGAAAGAAACTGTGGAGATTATCTTCCATTAATGTATGGATTTGGATCTTGCACTTTCGTCGAATCGACTCATTGCTACTCTGGAAAACCCCAACGAGGTTAAAATTGAAAAGTGGGATCGATATAACCGAATGTGTATGATGATCATGAAACGCTCCATTTCGGAAGCGTTTCGGGGCTCTATTACTGAAAACAAGAGCGCTAAGAAGTTCTTGGAAGAAATTGAGTAATATTTTTCCAAGAATGAAAAGTCGGAGGCGAGTGACCTTTTGGCTAAACTCGTCTCCATGAAGTACAAAGGTAAAGGTAACGTAAGGGAGTACATCAAAACTCAAGTCACTTAAGTTGGAATTGTCTAATGACTTACTCGTGCACTTGGTTTTGATTTCTCTTCTTGCACACTTTGGTAATTCAAAGTGATTATAACACTTAGAAGGATAAATGGTCCCTTAATGAGCTTATATCTCACTATGTGCAAGAAGAAGAAAGATAGTAGCGGGATAAGACTGAGAGTGCTCACTTGGCGTCAACCTTTCAGAACAAAAGAAAGAATAAAGTTACAGTTGCTGCGGAAGGATCTTCTCAGCAGAAGAAACAAAAGAAGTAGGATGAAGAATTTGTCTGCTATTTCTGCAAGAAGCTAGGGCACATGAAGAAGGACTGTCCTATGTTGGAATTAGTGTATTCCCAAGAGGGGGGTGAATTGGATATGTAAAACTTTCCTAAGTCAAATACAAATCACAATCAGTATTTCCCAACTTAGGGTCTTTCTAAGCATAAACAAATTCAACAAAAATCAAACTGAGCAAAAATGTAAAGCAATTGAAGGAATCTCAGTATTTCTGAAACATTCACAACAATTAAAATAACAACATTCAAGTGCATAAATTTAAGTACGAAAATTAAAGTCGACACCAGAAATGTTATCGGGGTTCGGCCAAACTTGCCTATGTCCCCGCCTCAGCTCGCAAGCCCGAGGATTCCACAAATACTCACTTAACGTGTAGTGAACCGAAGAATAATAACATTTTAAATATTAAAGAGGGAGAGAAAATAGAAACAGAAACAGAAGGAGACCGTAGACTTCGCGTTTGTCGACGACATTGCATTTTGAAGATAATATTAAATCATCATAAATTCAAGAAATTGCCCAGCTTCGTCGACGAACATAGGGTCTCGTCGACGAAGGTCTTCAGAATTTCGTCCACGAGCACAGGGCTTCGTCGACAAGAAAATACCGAGAGACGGTTCTGGCTGCTCTGAATTTCGTTGACAAACATAGGGCCTCGTCGACGAATTTTGTGAAGGGCTCGTCGACGAGGTGATGTGTCTCGTCAACGAACCTGGCCCTATAAATAGCTAAAAATCGGGATATTTCTCATTTTCACCGCGCCTCTCTCTCTCTCTCCTACGACTCTGTCTCCCTTCTCTCTTCATTTCTGGCCCCACCAGTCGCCAGATCGACAATCTGAAACTACTACGATGCTTCTAGCGAAGTTCTCTGCAAGACTGCCAGAGCGGATCGTCAGGAAATCGAAGTTGGATTTCAACCCAAATTTAGGGTAAGGACTTTTATCCAGTTTTTTACTTCCTGGCAGTTATAGGAAATGATGTAGGTAGAAAAATACTGATATTTAGTTCTGAAAAATGTTGGTTTCAGGGTATTTTGTAGGAGGCCCTGCGGGTGTTAGGCTTGTATTCCCTAGGGGTTTTTCAAAGTTAAGGTAAGAGAAATATGCTATGCTATGAAATTTCTAAATATTATATAGTTTATTTATTTACGAAAATTACATATTTTAGTATGGTGTGACTTGTGATTATGTATATGGTACGGGGATATGTTTTACGAATTTAGTTTCCCGATTTTATGAATTTCAGTATTATGGTTATACGAACTTCAGTATCATGATTTTATAGATTTCAGTTCATGATTTTATGAATCTCTGTACCATGATTATACGAATTCCAGTATTACGAATACGCAGTTCCATGTTATGATTATTCAAATTTCAGTATGTTATGCAGCATCATGGTTATTTCAGTACTTCAGAATCATGGCAAATCAGTTAGTTATGTATAGAAATATATTATATGATATCAGACCTTGTTGGACTTGCAGTTACAGAGCACGGTATCGTTGCTACAGATACTATGTTACTTTATGAATGCAACTACCTATTCAGATAATACGTGGTACGATCGACCACCTGAGCCCTTGAAGAGGTTAGACTCCCCATCCATATATGGGTTGAGGTGGGCAGGTCGACTGACGGAGTTCAGTGATTTATTCCTGATTGGCCAGCTAGGGTAAATCTAGCCTACGAGCCACACAACCTCGTCATGAGGGGCATGTCATGATACAGATAGTCACAGGGAACAGTTTCAGTTACTATTACTTACGTATTGATTTACAGAAACGGGGATCCTACTTATATACATTAGAAGTATTTTGAATTATAACCATAATACTGATATGTCAAGCAATAGGGAAAAGGGGTGGTGTACTTTATTATTTGTGTTGTACTTTTGTACTCAGTTATTCATGTTTATATGAAACAGATTTCATGATATATATATATATATATATATATAGTAGCTCATTTGCCACACACTAGTAATAGCATATTTCTTCTTACTGAGCGTTGGCTCATCCCAGTGTTGAAATATTTTTTAGGTGATCCAAGTAGGCGAGCAGATCAGGCTCGCAAATAGAGGGGCGTCTGTAGTGCCCTGTTAGCAGAGTGAGTATCATTTTTTAGAGCATTTTTGTGTAGCCTTCACCAGTTGAGGTTATTTTGGAAACAGTGATATATGTATATTCAGAGATTACATACTAGCACTCTGGTATTGTACATAAACGTATATGGATGTGTTTATTCAGTTTCTACTTCTGGCTGCTTAGGTTTATGGATGGGCTTATCTCAGTAGGGTATCAGAGCATGTAGATTATCATAGTATTAAAAAAAATCAGTTGATTAAGCAGGTCATTACAGTTTGGTATCAGACCCTAGGTTTGCTAGGTTCTGTAGACTTTAGAGTGCAACAGAAACAATATCAAAGTATAGGAAAAAAGATTTGAGGTTTGTTCTGTGTCTAGATATAGGATTTCCATAGTGGTTTCTGTGCTTTTCCTGGGGTGACGATTTTCGGAAAACCATAGTAAACTATTGTCGGGTCATGTGTCTGGGTGACAGAACTGGATATTGGGTTAAAGTCAGGGAAGGTAACTAATTGTGAGTTGGTACAGGATAGGTCCGTATAGGAGATAAAGTGTTTAAGTATGTTTCTTGTTTTTAGGATGAATCCAGAAAGCAGCGGCACGAATGCTGAGGAGGACAGGCCAGGACCTTCCAGCATAGGTAGAGGAGATACTGATGCTATGCTGTGCAGTGTCACTCAACAGGTGATGGCTGAGATGGCTAGGAGTTCTGGGGAGCGTGGCTATTCGATTGAGCAGTTTACACGTATGAAGCCCCCATCCTTTGTTGAAGGAGATTACCCGATTGTAGCTGAGAATTGGGTCCAAGATATCGAGGAGATGTTGGCGGTGCTTCCATGTACGGATGAGCAGAAGGTAGCATTTGCCACTTTTAAACTGACAAGGGAGGCGAAGCGCTGGTGGAGAGCAGCGCGTCTGATAGAGGAGCAGAGTCCGGTCCCAGTTCCAATGACGTGGGACAGATTCAAGGATATGTTCTTCGAGTGGTATTTCCCTACTATGGTTCAGAGTGTGAAGGCAGCAAAGTTCCTGCATTTGGTACAAGGACAGATGACTGTATCTCAGTACGCGGTTCGATTTGTCTAGTTGTCGCATTTTGCTCCACATTTAGCACCTAATGAAGAGAAGAAGGCAGGGAAGTTCAAAGAAGGGTTGAGGTAGAATTTGTTTGAGCAGGTGATTGGTTTCAGGGCTCAAACATTTAAAAAGGTTGTAGACAGAGCTGCGATTATTAAAAGTGGCATTCAGAAGGGTGTAGCAGCTCAGAGTCAGAGGAAGAGGCCTGCATCTCAGGGTTTTCAGGCTGGCTCCAGTAAGGGTCCATACAGAGGTGGTCGCGATAGGGGAGACCAGAGGCAGATGACAGGATCTCGTGGGAACTAGGGTGCACAGACTTACCTAGTATGTCAGACATGCGAGAGACATCATTTGGGTGAGTGTCGGGTAGGAAAGGGTGTATGTTATCGTTGTAGGAGAGCAGGTCACGTCATGCGTGATTGCCCAGGTCAGCAGGACCAGGTCCCAGCACCCAAGCCTTATCAGGGAGGACATCAGGCAGCTCGGGGAGGATACTAGGCTCCCCGGGGTGGCCAGCAGAGGAATGTAGCTCCAGCGCGAGTTTATGTCCTGACGCTAGCTGATGCAGAGGCTGCTATGGATGTGGTGACAGGTACATTTATTGTTTTATCACATCCAGTCATTGTTCTTTTTGACTCGGGTGCTACTCATTCTTTTATTTCCGCATCTTATGTTAAATTATGTGAGAGTGAGACCCAGTCATTAGATATAGCACTGTCGCTACACCATCAAGGTCAGTGATCAGATGTTAGAGGGTACTTAGAGGGTATCCGATAGAAATTCAGGGAAAAGTATTACCAGCAGATTTTATTGTGTTTGATATGTACGAGTTCAACATAATACTTAGTATGGACTGGTTAGCTGCCAATCATGCTAGCATTGATTGCTTCTAGAAAGAAGTAATTTTCAGACCTCCTGGAGAGTAGGAATTCAGATTCGTTGGTTCTCGGGTACGTGCTCCAACACAACTAGTGTCAGCCGTGCAGGCGAGCAAATTACTCCGGGGCAAAGGTAAGGGGTTTATAGCATTTGGGAAAGAAGTATCTGAAAATGAACTGAAGATTGATAGCACCCGAGTGGTACAAGAATTTCTAGATGTTTTTCCAAAGGAGCTACCAAGGTTGCCTCCTGTGCGCGAGGTAGATTTTCTTATTGATTTACCTCCAGGGACTGCACCAATCTCTAAGGTCCCGTATCGTATGGCTCCAGTTGAATTGGGAGAATTAAAGGAGCAGTTGCAGGATTTTTTGAAGAAGGGGTTTATACAACCCAGTGTATCACCATGGGGAGCTCCAGTGTTGTTCGTAAAGAAGAAAGACGGGTCCATAAGGATGTGCATTGATTACAGGGAGATAAATAAGGTTACTATTAAGAAAAAATATCTTCTATCTCGTATAGACGATTTGTTTGATCAGCTCCAAGGTACACGGGTATATTCCAAGATCGACCTCAGATCTGGGTATCATCAGGTGAGAGTAAAAGCGGAGGACGTCTTGAAGACGGCCTTCAGGACCAGGTATGGACACTACGAGTTCCTCGTTATGCCGTTTGGGCTGACGAATGCCCCAGCCGTGTTCATGGACTTGATGAATAGAGTTTTTCACCAGTATCTAGATCAGTTTGTAGTAGTCTTCATTGATGATATACTAGTGTACTCGAGGAGTTTTGAGGATCATGAGGTGCATTTGAGGCAGTTATTGCAGACTCTCAGGGAGGAGAAGCTTTATGCTAAGTTTAGCAAGTGTGAATTCTGGCTTGAGAATGTGGCATTTTTAGGCCATGTGATTTCAGGAGACAGTATAGCAGTGGATCCCAGCAAGATTGATGCAGTGGTAAATTGGGCTAGGCCGAGAAATGTACAGGAAGTCAGGAGTTTCTTAGTGCTGGCAGGTTATTACCGTCATTTTGTTGAGGGAATTTCAGCATTGTCAGGACCCCTCGCACGATTGACTAAGAAAAATGCCAGATTTTTGTGGGATGAAGAGTGCGAGTAGAGCTTCCAGGAATTAAAGCAGCAGCTCGTCACTGCACCAGTTCTTACGATTCCATCGAGAGGTGATGGTTATGTTATCTACAGTGATGCGTCCTTGAAAGGGCTCGGTTATGTGCTGATGCAACATGGTAGGGTGGTGGCATATGCATCCAGGTAGTTGAAAGAATATGAGAAGAACTACCCTACTCACGATCTGGAGTTGGCTGCAGTTGTACAAGCACTGAAGATCTAGAGGCATTACCTTTACGATGAGAGATGTGAGATATTCTCTGATCATAAAAGCCTGAAATACATTTTTACACAGAAAGAATTGAATATGCGGCAGAGAAGGTGGTTGGAACTCATCAAGGACTACAACTGCACCATTAGTTACCACCCAGGTAAAGCAAATGTGGTAACTGATGCATTGAGCCATAAATCAAGAGACACAGCATAGTTAACAGCAATGGTTCAGCATCAGATTCAGATGGACTTGGAAAGACTCAGTTTGGAGCTAGTGGAAGATGATCCTCAGGCGCTTATGGCCAGTTTGGTTGTACAGCCCACGTTATATGGAAAGATTAAAGTTGCTCAGAGAGATGATCCAGAGTTAGTATAGGTGATAGCCAGAGTACAGGATGGCCAGGGGGAGGAGGTCAGTATCTCCGATGATGGGGCTTTGAGATTTCGCACCAGATTGTGTGTGCCTGCAGATGATAGCATCAGGAGGACGATTTTAGAGGAGGCACACAGGTCCCTATACACTGTTCATCCTGGCAGTACGAAAATGTATAGGGATTTGCGAGATTCTTTCTAGTGGAGTGGCATGAAGAGAGAGATAGCAGAGTTTGTGCAGCAGTGTTTGACGTGCCAGCAGGTTAAGGTTGAGCACCAGAGGCCAGCTGGTCTGTTGCAGCCACTTTTCATTCCCGAGTGGAAGTGGGATCACGTATCCATGGATTTTGTTACTGGGTTGCCGCCAGCGTTGCATGGTCAAAATGCCATATGGGTGATAGTTGATAGATTGACGAAGACAGTGCATTTTCTGCCTATTAAAGTCAGCTAGCCTATGAATAGGTTAGCCGAGATTTACATATAGGAGATTGTTCAATCCCATGGAGTGCCGATATCCATAGTCTCGGATCATGATCCACGTTTTACATCACGGTTCTAGAGGAGTTTGTAAGAGGCACTAGGGACTCGGCTAGCATTCAGCACAGCTTTCCACCCTCAGACCGATGGTTAGACTGAGAGAACCATCCAGGTATTGGAAGATATGTTTCGTGCTTGTGTGCTAGACTTTGGAGGTAGCTAGATTCAGTTTTTGCTGCTAGTTGAATTTGCTTATAATAACAGTTATCAAGCTAGCATCGGTATGGCACCTTATGAGGCATTATATGGTAGGGGATGTAGATCTCCTCTTTTTTGGGATGAAGTTGGCGAAAGGCGAGTTTTGGGTCCTGAGATAATTCAACAAGCATGTGATAAAGTCCAACTTATTCGTGATAGGATCAGTGCAGCGCAGTGTCAGCAGAAAAGCTATGCAGATACTCGTCGCCGAGAATTGGAATTTGGAGTAGATGATCATGTCTTTCTAAAGATAGCACCAATAAAGGGAATTTTGAGATTTGGGAAGAAGGGTAAGTTGAGCCCTAGGTACTATTGGCCCTTTTGAGATACTTGAGAAGATTGGGCCAATAGCCTATCGGCTAGCTTTACCGCCATCTTTATTTCAAGTTCATGACGTATTTCATGTTTCTATGTTAAGGAAATACATCCCAGATCCTTCCCATATCATCAGTCACACAGAATTAGTAGTCAGTGAGGCTTTAGCATATGAAGAAATACCAATACACATTTTGGACAGAAAGGTCTAGACTTTACGCACTAAAGAAATACAGCTAGTTAAAGTTTTGTGGAGGAATCACGACATAGAGGAAGCTTCTTGGGAGCTCGAGGAGCAGATTAGAAAAAGATACCCACAGTTGTTCCATAAGGTATAGAGGTACTCAAGTAAAGTATAATGGTTAGATAAGTTTTCTTTTGCAGGTACATGTATTGATTATGGTTAGTAGATAGTATTTTGTTATGGGAGAAATTTTCTTTTAGTGTATGTAATCTCCCAGAACCACCCATGTAACCACGGTATTCCTCCGCCATAAGTGAGGGCAGGTAATAAAATAAGTATACCTTTTTGCTTCACAGAATGAAGTAAGTATAGATATAGGTTTAGATAGTAAATTTCGAGGACGAAATTTTATAAGGAGGGGAGAATGTAGTGAACCGAAGAATAATAGCATTTTAAATATTAAAGAGGGAGAGAAAATAGAAACAGAAACAGAAGGAGGCCGTAGACTTCGCATTCGTCGACGACTTTGTATTTTGGAGATAATATTAAATAATCATAAATTCAGGAAATTGCCCAGCTTCGTCGATGAACACAGGGTCTCTTTGACGAAGGTCTTCAGAATTTCGCCAACGAACACAGGGTTTCGTCGATGAGAAAATACCGAGAGACGATTCGGGCTGCTCTGAATTTCGTCGACAAACACAGGACCTCGTTAACGAATTTTGTGAAGGGCTCGTCGACGAGGTGACGTGTCTCGTCGACGAACCTAGCCCTATAAATAGCTAAAAATCGGGATATTTCTCATTTTCACCGCACCTCTCTCTCTCTCTCCTACGACTCTCTCTCCCTTCTCTCTTCATTTCCGGCCCCGCCAGTCGCTGGATCGACAATCTGAAGCTATTACGACGCTCCTGGCGGAGTTCTCTGCAAGATTGCTGGAGCAGATCGTCAAGAAATCGAAGTTAGATTTTATCCCAAATTTAGGGTAAGGACTTTTATCCAGTTTTTGACTTCCTAGCAGTTATAGGAAATGATGTAGGTAGAAAAATACTGATATTTAGTTCTGACAAATGTTGGTTTCAGGGTGTTTTGTAGGAGGCCCTGCGGGTGTTAGGCTTGTATTCCCTAGGGGTTTTTCAAAGTTAAGGTAAGGGAAATATGTTGTGCTATGAAATTTCTAAATATTATACAGTTTATTTATTTACGAAAATTACATATTTTAGTATGGTGTGACTTGTGATTATGTATATGGTACGGGGATATGTTTTACGAATTTAGTTTCTCGATTTTATGAATTTCAGTATTATGGTTATACGAACTTCAGTATCATGATTTTATAGATTTCAGTACAATGATTTTATGAATCTCAGTACCATGATTATACGAATTCCAGTATTACGAATATGCAGTTCCATGTTATGATTATTCAGATTTCAGTACGTTATGCAGCATCATGGTTATTTCAATACTTCAGAATCATGGCAAATCAGTTAGTTATGTATAGAAATATATTATATGATATCAGACCTTGTTGGACTTGCAGCTACAGAGTACGGTACCATTGCTACAGATACTATGTTACTTTATGAGTGCAACCACCTATTCAGATAATACATGGTACGGTCGACCACCTAGGCCCTTGAAGAGGTTAGGCTCCCCATCCAAATATGGGTTGAGGTGGGCAGGTTGACTAACGGAGTTCAGTGATTTATTCCTGGTTGGCCAACCAGGGTAAATCCAGCCTACGAGCCGCACAACCTCGTCATGAGAGGCATGTCATGATATAGATAGTCACAAGGAACAGTTTCAGTTACTATTACTTACGTATTGATTTACAGAAACGGGGATCCTACTTATATACATTAGAAGTATTTTGAATTATAACCATAATACTGATATGTCAAGCAATAGGGAAAAGGGGTGGTGTACTTTATTATTTGTGTTGTACTTTTGTACTCAGTTATTCATGTTTATATGAAATAGATTTCATGATATATATATATATATAGTAGCTCATTTGCCACACACTAGTAATAACATATTTCTTCTTACTGAGCGTTGGCTCATCCCAGTGTTGAAATATTTTTCAGGTGATCCAGGTAGGCGAGCAGATCAGGCTCGCAAATAGAGGGGCGTCTGTAGTGCCCTGTCAGCAGAGTGAGTATCATTTTTTAGAGCATTTTTGTGTAGCCCTCACTAGTTGAGGTTATTTTAGAAACAGTGATATATGTATATTCAGAGATTACATACTAGCACTCTGGTATTGTGCATAAACATATATGGATGTGTTTATTCAATTTCTGCTTCTTGCTGCTTAGGTTTATGGATGGGCTTATCTCAGTAGGGTATCAAAGCATGTAGATTATCATAGTATAAAAAAAAAATTAGTTAATTAAGCAGGTCGTTACATAACGGGTGGAGGGGCACCGGTTACAATACCAAGTCAAATTACTAGGGCTGACCTCAACCTTTACAACCGATCCTTACGGGCTAAATCAACACCCCCTTAAGCCACGCCTGAAATATAACAAATAATCAAGATAATTTTGTATACAATTTAAATGCTTCTACACAAGAAAATATGTACTACAATTCAGTACAGTAAACAATGCACTCACATATGATAGAGAATTAATGCTCAAGTGAGATTTGTTCTAAACAGTGTATCTACTCACAACAAGATATGTATCAAAGTATACGTGTGAATGAGTAAGGTCTTTGATTCTAGAATATGTTTTCACAAAAGAAGCAATCACAAAATCTAAATAACCTTAAGCAAATACCTCAATAATATTTTTCAGTAATAAAATCAGGAGATAGTCAAGATTAGTTTCTCAATAATATTTTGCAATAAGCACAAAATTTAGCCTTTGAATCTTACAACAAAGATGTAAAGATCCTCAAGCTGAAAAGAGTTATCCCAACATAATATTTATCAATGAAATAATTTCGGATCAACTCTAGCTAACTCTCTAAAAATAATTTCAACAATAATGAATGAGAGAGTATACTAGCTTTAATATAATGAATGAAGCACACAGCAAGTGAAAATCAAACTCCCTCTAACTTGCAATTAGTTTGCAAGAAAGGAGTAAGCAAATATGGGGCTTGAAAATATGAAGTATATGCAATGGGAGTTCAAGAAAAATCAGAGAGAATTTTTTCTAATCTATTTGCTAATCTCTGCTTAATCTCCCCAAATGAAGTAGTATATATAGACATTCATAAAAATATAATCGTTGGGACACAAAGGGAATTATTAAAAAAATTTAATCAATTTTTAACCTCAATTACCCTTAATTACCCACGGTAAAAATGTGGCAACCTAAGAGTTTCGGTCGCCCGAACAGACACAGTCAAAAAAGTTCACTTTCTGACTTCGGGTGTCCGAGTGAAGGTTCGGGTGGTTGGGTTAAAGCGATTTTCCAAACGCTCGAGGTTCAGTCGCCCAGTGGTCAGTTTGTTCTGCTGAACTTCATACTTCGATCACCCGATGTATATTTGAACTTAGAGTTCGGGCGCCCAGGGAAGGTAAGAAGTGACAGTTTATATGTTCGATCAACCATGAAGAGTGTGTTCATTTTAAGTTCAGTCGCATAGGGCTTAGTCAACCGTTGACCTTTTTACCTATTCAGTCGACCGAGGCATTTTTAACGCGCTGAGATCGGTCGCCCAAAGCCCATTCAAAAATAAAGAATGGGTCCTATTTTTAAGTATGGTTTACTCCTGTTTGCATGGTTATGATTTGTAAGATAGGGGGATTTTTGCAAGTGATATGTAGGGACCTATGGTTAGTCTACGACCTAGGGTTTTTAATTTAGCCTAAAAACCTGGCATCGGTCAACCGAAGTCTTTTCTATGGTCATTTGAGCTTGTAGTCCTACCATGCATGCTATGCATTAATTATTACTGACCAAGATTTATTACAGACCCAAATAAAAATAGAAAGAAATACAATACAACTTGAAATAGATAAGAAGCTTCATGCTTTGCTCTTTTGCAATTTCATGGATTGCACCGAATGGTGTGTGCATTCAAATACTTTTCGGCTTCCATTTCTTATCTATCATCCGTGCTTAAAAAAATGAACATGTTCATATACTTAGCACACAGATGAGATACTGTGGTTTTTTAAATCAAAACAGAGATTGGACTCAATGTGACGCCTCGATTTTTCATACCATTTTTTTTTCATATAAACAACATATATAACCACATATCGGCCACATCAACCACTGATACCATAATACACAACCCCACCCGAAAGTGGATACTAGGTATACAATCATACTCATATACACAACCCTAACAGTGGAAGTCATTTCATATATATACATGCATACCACAACGAATACACATACCAGAGTACTACCACCCATATATACAAGTCTACCATAAAAACTCTAGGGGAATCAAACCTCCCTAGCTCAAAATACTCACCTTGACTACTCAGGGTATCTGCTCCCCTCTATCTCGGAGCTCTATCACCAGGCCTATCTCAGTTTCCTGAAATATTTAAATGATTGGGTGAGACACATCTCAATAAGACGGAATAAATTATCTACAGTGTGTGGCAGTATGAGATTCATTATATCATAACATATAATCGTTTCAGTAATAATATCTTCTGAGAAAACATACATTTCCACAATCCTAATCATATAGATATACAATACAAACTTTCATAAGCTTTTAATTTCATTTTCAAATCCATAAACACGCAACCCATGTTTACTAGTGAAGTTCTTGAGAATAAGGAAGTTTACCCGCTCATACAAATAGCTTCCCTCTACCCTAATATCATTTGTATCTTAGCCCATTTAACTTGGGTTCAACTACAACTGATACTTATCAGAGCACTTACCTCACTCAGTAAGCCCTTAGGCGGTGTGTTTTACTTTGCTTTAATTATTTATTAACTCACACTATTTCATTTCTCATTTTCTTTCTCATTTCCATTCTCATTTCATTTCCTTTTCATTTCCATTTCTATATTTAACTCATGATTGTCCCCAGTTACCGATACATCCGTGTCTATACTCATGGCTGCCCTAAGGATATCTCTCCACATCATGCTTCCCCCCATGAATAGGTTTGTGAGGCCCGAAGGCTGGACCTAACCGCGGTTGGCCGACCCGATTAGGTCAAATATCATATCATATATCTCGTGTTTGTAGTACGACTGGCCAGCCAAAAGGTCTTATCCGGACTCAGGGGGCACAACAACTCTACTATACAGCTCAATCTACTATCACGCCACACATTCCACTAGCCCACATGGTTACACTAACACCACTAGCAACAGTATCGTGCTCAATATCATAACCCATCATTAGGGTTTCCATATCCATCCATCACGGTTATCATTACCACATACTCGCAATCATTATGCGGTATTGGCATTTCATCAATCATATGTTTGTATTCATATTTCAAAATTTCACATTTCAATTCTCACAATTCAATATTCATATTGCAGAATTTTACATTGCAATATTTACATTTCACATATTCACATTTCTCATAATCATATTTCTCATATTCACATTTCTCATTTTCATACTGCAGAATTAAAGTTGCAATATTCACATTTCTCATTTCCAAATTTCAATATCTATATTGTAGTATTCACATTACAATACTCACATTCTCATATTCTCAATTTCATATTCTCATATCAATATTCACATATCAGTATTTTCATTGCAGTATTATTTTTGAAATATTCACATAATCAGTATTCTCAACTCAGTTTTCACAATTCAGTATTCACAACTTATGTCGTCTCATATCACCATATACATATCTCATTTCACATTATTCCGTATTTCTCAAAAACATATTATCATATTTCATATTTCTTAGGGTAAATCATTTAACCCAATTTAAACAGTTCTCAATATAAATCATATGCCACACAAATTTCATCTGATATTTAAATCAAAAATAAATTTCAGGTCAAATATCATAATTCCATTTCTCATATTTCACAACCCATAATTTTCAGAAATAAACTCCTATAATTTATTCCTCTTACCTTACTTACTAAGATTTCGCTAAAACACTCAATTTCTACGCCCCTCGGCGTTTGCAGTCCAAAAACCTGCAATTCACATTTTCCCCAAATTATTCAACACAACTCCTAGAATAACTTCCATTTAACACCTCTTACATTTCATATACTCCAAATTAACTTAAAAACCCTGAAATACACCACTTACCCCGGTTTTGGAATGGTGCCCCAGAACCCCAACTTGAAAATATACTCCATCTACGTTATAGAGAATCTTTCTAGGAACCTCGTGGTGGTTCCTGATCGTCAATCCGAGCTTAAACGGAGCTGGAATCGAAGAAAGAGAGGACTTTGTGGGTTGCATGAGAGAGAGAGAGAGAGAGAGAGAGAGAGAGAGAGAGAGAGAGAGAGAGAGAGAGAGAGAGAGAGAGAGAGAAATTTTGGTTTGATAAAATGAAATGGCTTGCGGGACTTTCATATAATCCTCACTGTAGAGAAAATCGTTGCCAGTTTTCTCTAACCCTCAGAAAACCGTCGCCGATTTTCTCCTTTTCTAGCCAAAAATCACTTTTTTCCCATTTCTTTTTTTTATTTATTTTTTTGGGTCTCTACACTCAAAAAGTCAACATCCTAAGTATGCCGCCTGGCATGTAAAGAAGGGTATGCTTCTAACCTTAGTTTGCTATGAATTTAATTTAGCTTATGTACCTAAGGATACTTGTTGACTTTTTGAGTCTGATCTCTGGTTTTGATGCTGATGAAACATAAGGATCTTATGTGTGCATCTAGTTTGTGAGTAGGTTTACAATATAGCACACACATAAGAGTGGATTTATGGAAGCCTAAGGAACTTAAAGATCATACTCCTAGCATATTAATTGGGAAAATGAAGAGTAAAGGAAGAAGACTTGTTTATGCTTCATTTGTAAATGCATTTATTATATTTGAGTTTGTAATATTATGGTCTGTAATATTTGTATTTGCATGCATGATATGAATGAGCTCAAATAACCATAGTTTGACTATAGAGAACATATGACCGTAGATTGACCTTAGGAATCGTCGATCGACCTCAGATTTTTGGGACTAATTATAAAGCTCAAAAAGGCCTTAGAATGACCATAGGAATCATCACTCATATAGCCTAAAATGCCTTATGTATAAGTATTCTGGGTTGATGAATCATTAAGACCAAAACAGGGCTTAAATTCACATCATAAGTGGTCTCGGTCGATCGAACCTAAAGCTACTTAGAAGCTTCGATCGACCGAACTGAAGTCAACATTTTGACTTTGGTTGGTCGACCATTTTCAAAAGAACTGGGCACATACAATCGACCGAATTGACATATGGGGAATTCCCAACACCCTAGCGACCGAAATCTTAGTTCAAATTTGACTTGGTCGACCGAACCTCTGAATTTGGTCAACCGAACATGCTCTGGTCGATCGAACCTCGGAAGGTTCAAAATCGCCTTAATTTGGTTGACCAAAACCTTAATTCAAAAATGTCATGGTCGACCGAACTTAGTGATATGATCGGTCGAACCTAAAATTTGGTCAACCGAACCTCTCGGGTTGGCAAATTTTTACCACAGTAAATCAGGGTTAATTTTCATTAAACTCAATTAAACATTTTCAAAAATACCCAGCATGTCCCCAACAGTTATATTTTTCCCCAACTCTATATATACCCCCTCATTACTCAAATTTAAACAAGAGATTAGATTGAAAATCCTTTGAAAATATTTTTTATTCTTTTCATTCCTTTATACTATCCTATACTTCTTACATTAAGAATCTTTCAAGAGAGATTTATTTTAAGCATTCCTTTGGGCATTTATTTTACAAATCAAATATCTTCCATGTTGCATTAACACACACCCGAGTCCCTTCAAATATGCATTACTGTATATAACAAATCCATCCTTCCCTAATGGAATAGACAGTATCGATGTAGTGACCAACCACCGCTTTAACTTCTGGAAGCTTTGCTCACAATCATTAGTCCATTCAAACCTCACATTCTTCCTCGTGAGTAGTGTCAGTGGACCCGATAATCTAGAAAAATCATCTACAAAGCGCCGGTAATAGCCTGCCAAACCCAGAAAATTTCTGACCTCCTGGACATTTTCCTGTCTCGCCCAATTTATCATTGCCTCTATTTTACTTGGATCAACTGATATTCCATTCCCATAAATCACATGCCCAAGGAAAGTAACCTGCTTCAACCAAAATTTACATTTCTTGAATTTAGCGTATAACTGTTTCTCCCTTAACACTTGTAAAACTAGCCTCATATGATCCTCATGTTCCTCAAAACTCTTTGAATAGATCAGTATATCATTAATAAATACAACAACAAACTAGTCAAAATACTAATGGAACACTTGATTCATTAAATCCATAAACACTGCTGGTGCATTAGTTAATCCGAACGGTAGAACCAAATATTTGTAGTGCCCATATCTGATTCAGAAAATTGTCTTTGAAATATCCTCCACTCTAACTCTCATCTGGTGATATCCCGACCGAAGGTCAATCTTAGAATAGACCTAGGTCCCCGGGAGCTAATCAAATAGATCGTCAATTATGAGAAGAGGATATATATTCTTGATTGTAAGTTTATTTATTTCTCTATAATCTATGCACATTCTCATAGTCCCATTTTCTTTTTCATAAACAGGACTGGTACTCCCCAAGGCGACACACTAGACTTGATGAATCATTTATCCAACAACTTCTGCAACTGATCTTTCAATTCTTTCAGTTTGGCTAGAGTCATTCTGTATGGTGCTTTGGATACCGGTGCCGACCCTGGTAAAAGATCCACAGTAAATTCAATCTCTCGATCTGGTGGTAAGTCAGGCAATTCCTATGGAAAGACATCTGGAAATTCTCTGACTATTGGAATATCAACTTGTTTCAACTCTTCCCTCAGCAACTCCTTTATGTAAGCAATATACCCCTAGCAACCACCCTGAAGCAGTTTCCTCGCTTGAATGGCTGACACTAACTGTGGCGAGGCGTGCACACGTGAACCCATAAATTTGAATTCTTGTTCACCTAGGGGTCTGAAAATTACTTCTTTTCAATGACAATCTATGCTGGCATGGTAAGCAGCTAGCCAGTCCATACCCAATATCACATCGAACCCCTACATGTCTAGTACCACAAGATCGGCTGATAGTACATTCTCCTAATTACCCACTGGAAAATTTCTAAGTATCTTCCTACATCTCACTGTAGATCCAGTCAGCATGGCTACAAACAACTCGACATCTAACAACTATGCCGCTACCCCAGATAACTTAGCATATCTCGATGACACAAAAGAATGGGTGGCATATGTGTCAAATAAAACAACAACTTTATATGATAAGGCAGTAATAATACCTATCACAACGTCTCTAACAGCCTCAGCATCTCCCGGCGTCAATGCATAAACCCTCACTGGTGTGGTATTCCTCTGCTGGCCTCCACGAGGCTCCTGGTAACCACCCCAGAACAGTCTGTGAACAGGTGCGTGATCTGATGATCCCTAACATGACCAAGCCCTATGACCAGGTTTCCCACACCTATAGCAAACGTTCTCTCCTCTTCTACACTCACCTGGATGCCTCCGGCCACATCTGGGGCAGATGGGATAAGTTGGCTCACCCTGAAATTCTCTATAATAACCCAAAGAATTAAGGTATTTAAATAATAAAGGGAAGAGAGAAAATAAATTGTAAATGAAATTCAACAGGGGACTCGTCGACCGGGCGGGGTGCATTTCATCAACGAGGAAATACCGAGAGACTATTTCTTAACCCTAAATTTCGTCGACGAAGAATAAGCATCGTTGACAAACTTCCTTTGTGACCTCATCGACAAGGTGACGTGTCTCGTCGATGAAGGCCAGTGTATAAGTATGCTAAAACCAGATTTTTCAGCAGAAATCATGCGAGGAAATTCTCTCTCTCTCTCTCTCTCTTCTTTTGTCCCTTTCCCCCTTATCTCTAAGATTTTGAGTCGATTCTTCGCCGGATCGACGACCTAAGGCCACCACGACACTCCTGGGAGAGTTTTCTTCAAGTCTACTAGAGTGGATCGTTGGTGGGGCTATATTGAATTTCATCCCAGATTCAGGGTATGGCTTTTTATTCAGAATTTGGCTTACTTACAGTTATAGAAAATGTAGTGGTCAGAGAAATACTGAAGTTTTGTTTTGGGAGATGTTGTTTTCAAGGTATTGAATAGGGAACCCAGCGAGTGTAAGACTCGACATTGTAGGGGCTTTACAGAAATCAGGTAAGGGAAATATGTTATACTAGTATATCAGTTATTTTCACCAGAAAAATATAGTATTTGTTTATGGGTTTTCTAGAGCAGGAATTATACAATTTTATTGATTATGGTTAATGAGTATTATTTACTTGTGTGGCATGAGAAATATTGGCATAGTACAGTGTTCTACGCAGCTTTTATAGAATTACGAGTATACAGATTTATAGAATTATTTTTCATAGAATAAGCAATTTTAAATTACAAAATTACAGTTATTCAGATACACAATTTATATAGATATACAGTTTTATTCAGAAATACAGTCTCTATAGTTTCATGATTTACAGTTGTAGTATAGGAAGATGTTTTTATAGTTTTCATAGTACCATGATTATACAATTTTATAAAATCATGACATACAGAATTACAGTTCATATAGAATTACAGTTCGTACAGAAATATAGTTATTTATAGCGTCATGGTTAATACAAAGTTTTGCAGAATCATGGTTAATACATTTGATACAGAATCATGATAAAACATATAGATTTTATATAGAGATGTATTATATAGTATCAGACCCTGATGGACCATTATAGATTAGTTTATAGAGCACGGTACCATAGCTATTTACAGTTCAGAGTGCAACCACATAACTTAGATAGTATGTGGATTTATAGCAGTCAATCGTGCTTATGTTGTGGACAGGCTTCCCCATCAGTTAGGGTTAAGAAGGCCAATCTGACTTTCGGAGTATAGTGAGGCCAGCCAGTGATAAGTCCCACCTATGGGCCGCACAACCCTGTCATGAGGGGTTAAATCATGACATACAACCATCCAGGGAATTTTTATTAATTATTATATGTATAATCAGATTTACAGAAATAGTGGAAGTACTTATAAATATTAAAAGTATTATGAATAGAAAAATCATGGAAATAGCTTTGTTATGTATCACATATATGTACTATGTAGTACTCTATTTATACATGTTTTCTTAGATTCTATCATCTACAATATTTCTAAATTAGGTTTTATGAATATGTAACTCATTTGCCACACACTAGCAATAGCATACTTCGCCTTACTGAGTGTTGTCTCGTCCCAATGATTTGACAATTTTTCAGGTGATCCACCTAGGCGAGTCGATCAGACTCGCAGATAGACGGGTTTACAGTACTGCCCTATTTTTAGGGTAAGTTTTTGGGAGGTTATTTTGTATAGCCCTAATTTCAGTTGAGGGTATTTCTGGGAACAATTGTGTATGTATGTTTTGGAAATTGTTCAAACACTTTGGTATTGTATATATGTATATGGTTATGGTTTAATGAAATCAACTTCTTGCTGCTTAGGTCGTTGTTGTGTCTCAGATTCTATGGGTCCTATCTGGACCATGATAATAGTTTGATTTATATTAAAAGGTAACAGAGCAGTGAAATTTCATAGTCTATGTTTATAGAAAAAAAAATATGGTAGTAAAATCAGGCCGTTACATTCTCGATGTCCTGTCATCTGCCTCTAACTTCTATTGTCTTGATTTCCTCTCCATGGGCCCTGATTGGAACCCGCTTGAAAACCTAGAGGCGTGGGTCTATTCCTCTAGCTCCGTACTCCCACATCTGTCTGTTCACTCTCATCTACTACTGTGGCTCTGTCAACTAACTCAGAGAAATCCTGTATCTTTAAAACCACCACTTGCTTATATATATCTCGCCTCAGACCTCTTTCAAACTTCTTGGCCTTTTTAGCTTCATCTAGCACTATGTATGGAGCAAATCATGACAGCTCTATAAACTTTTCCGCTTACTGCAAGACTGTCAATGGCCCTTGAGTCAAACCCAAAAACTCCTGAACTTTAGCCTCTCTGATAGTGGAGGGGAAATATATGTCAAAGAATATCTTTCTGAATCGGCTCCAAGTCATAGGCTCTGGTATGGGTTCCTACTCCTCCAATAATTTCATGATCGTCCACCATCTCTCGGCCTCTCTTTTCAACTTATACGTGGTATAAAGAACCCTCTGCTTGTCAGTGTAGTGAAGTATCGTTAGTACTTTCTCCATTTCTTGCATCCAGTTCTCAGCAACTGCAGGATCAGCTGCTCTTGAAAATGCTGGAGGATTCATTTTTGTGAACTTCTCTATGGTACACCCCTGAGCTACAAATGGGCCTCCTTGCTCCCTGGAGCTCTACGCAATCTCAGCCATGACTTGCTAAGTTACACTGCGTAAAACAGCATTTGAGTCTCCACCGCTCATATTAGAGGGCACTACTCCATCATCGCCGTTAGCATGAGCACTTCTACCTCTACGGGCCATCCTATAATAATAACAAATTATTTTGAGAATCCGAGCCTCATAATACTATTTTAACTAAAATACCCCTCATACCTCTTATCACTAATTTAAGGTCTAGTCTTATAGTATAGAAAAAGAAACTGACGATAGTTTATTATGATTTTCCTGAAATTGTCACCCCAAGAAAAACACAAAAAACACCCCGAAGTTCCTGCCTCCAAACTGCAGAACAGAATCCTAAATTCTCATCCTAGTTTTCCCCAACATTAACTCACTGATATTCTATTCCATCCTTCTCAAAATTCCATTCCTATTCTGGTATTGTTTTCCGCTGTACTCTAGAGTCTACAGAACCTAACAACTTAGGCTCTGATACCAATATGTAACGACCTGAAAATTCCATACCTTTTTTTTTTAATATAGACTGTAAATTACCTTATTCTGATACCCATGTAATGACTATTGAAATACACCTATGCAGCGGAAAACATAAAACTGTACAATCATATACAGTATCTTTTACCCAAAAACTCTTGATTGCTACTAAAAAATACAACCCCCTGATAACACTTACCCTACAGGCAGGGTAGCATAAACGACCTCTCTACTTGCGAGCCTGATCTGCTCGTCTAGCTGGCTTACCTGAAAAATGTTAATTTACTGGGATGAGATAACGCTCAATAAAAAGAAATATGCTATTACCAGTGTGTGGCAGCTAAGTTTACATAAATAATCTACTGATAAATAACTGAACTGAGATATCAAGTAAAATATAATATTGTGTAACTCAAACCAATGTGGCTTAAAATACAATTGTAATATCTGAATTTTCTATTTAATCATACTGCTAGCTAGTATTATAATATATCTTCTGTTATTTTGTAAATCTGTATATACATATAAATATCTGTGAAAACTACCTTGAAAATTTGTATATCATGATTTAACCCCTCATGACAGGGTTGTGCGGCCCGTAGGCAGGACTTAACCCTGGTTGGCCCACCAGGATAAATCAACTAATACTCTACCAATCCTTAGTCTGACCTTATTGCAGTCTCTCCAAAGGCTTGGTACTGGCATCTACCTCGTCAAATCGGCCACCTCTACCCAGAATACTAGGGAGTCTGCAATCCCTCCAAGGCACAGTTGACGGAATCCATACACTATCTGAGATATGTGGTTGCACTCTGATATGAAATAACTACAGTACCGTGCTCTACTAACTGAATCTGACTGAAATAATTAATCTGACTGAAATATTTCATCAGGGTCTGATACTATATAATACTGATATATAATTATCTTACTGTTTCATTATGATTCTAAAATAACCATAACAATGTAAATCTGATATGTAAATACTGTAATATCTTACTAAAATAATTGTATATCTGATCTGTATTATCTGACTGAATAAGCTGTAATATCTGAGTGTTATGAATTTGAAATTCTGGAAATCATGGTATTCTGTAAATACTGTAAAATATCTGTTTGTATAATATCTATCTATATAATGTATGTCTGTAAAATATCTATCTGTACAATATCTATTTGTAAAATATCTGTCTATATACATACACTGTAATTTATAATCTTGTAAAATCTAGTAAAACATATTTTGTGCCAAAAATACTATAAATCATGATATTCTGAAAAAAACTGTATAAACTCAGTACTGAACAAAATATCTACTCAGGCCACACAATTAATAAAATTCATGTTTTAAAATCTGTAAAATTGTATAATTGATACCCTGTATCTTAATAAACAAATACTATAATTTACTAATAAAATTCCTGAATTTACTAGCATAACATATTTCTCTTACCTAGCTAACTGAACTCCCCTACTAATTCTAACTTACGCTCACGACATTCATAATTCCATAATCCTAAAATTATCATATATATATATATATATTCCTGTCAAATAACTGAATTCCCCATAATAAATTGTCATACTCATATTTCCTGAATTATAAACTATTCATTATCTTACCTGGGTTCCTAGGAACACCAACTAGGTTCCCTAACCTGCCTGCAGTAAAAGTCCCAAAACCCTAAATTCACAACACCCACATAAATTATCCCAAACACTAGTATAACAACATCTACTACTAAATTTGGGTTCAAAAAAACCTACAAACCAAATAACTCTTAAATAACTTAGTTACCATAATTTTGGGATGGTTCCCAAATTTCTCAAATCGAAATTTCGTCTCGGTTAAGTTGTAGAGAATCTCCCCAAGATCATCATGGTAGCTTCTGATCGTCGAACTAGGGAGAAACGAGGTCGAAAATCTAGAGAGAAGGCAGAGGAACCGAAATCTAGTGAGAGAAAATGAAAGAGAGAAAAGAATTCTCGCTGAAACGTGATTTTCATATATATATATAAACTGTTGCCACGTGGCTTCGTCGACGAGGTGAAGAAGGCAGTTCGTCGACGAAGGTAAAGAACTCTTCAACGAACCAATGGGTCTGAAATACACCCTTTCAGTATCTCTTCGTCGACGAGACACTGAGACTCGTCCACGAAACCTACAGGGAGTTCGTCGATGAAATCAGGGCATTCGTCGACGAACCCTATTTGACCCTTTTTAAATTTTCCTTCCTCTCTATTATTTAATTAATATAATTGTCGTGACAATCAAGATATATTATATCAAAGTTATAGCTAATTTTTAAAATGCAAATTTTAACAAAAAAAAATTGATATTTGAACTTTATTTGCTCTATTATAATTTATTACTGCACATTTACAAGAAATGTTAAAATATCAATGATAGATTAAAATATTAATTTAATAAATTGATAATCCCCTTGTGATTTAACCCAAATCAATAAGTAATTATGTGATTTTATTATGATTTTTAAGTGTTCCTATACTTTTTAAAATCATGAAAAATTATGCCGTTGTCAACTTATATTTATTCAATATATTAAATATACTAAAATACCATATGTAATTAATCAATGTTGATTAAATCTAAAATATTCCTACATTGGAAGACTTTTACTTTACTGCTCTTATTTATTTCTTATGTTAATTAATTACATCGGTCATTTTGTTATGTTAATACATTTGAGTGAACGTAAGTTTATGACATTATAATTTTTTACCTCTTTTAAAAATTACATGGAACTTAATGATCATTCATTCATAGGATGACATACTAATTTTAGGATAAACTATAAGGAGATTTATGTAGTTTTTAATGCTATTTAATTCAAATTATAATTCAAGTTTTGCACATAAAAATAAAATGAAATAAATTTATCTTTTGTATTTTTACATGTTATATAATTTTTTATTTTATTTTTTTTCTCAATTTACTCAATTGGTTAGATATGAGAAAAATAATTTTATTTTTCATTTCTAATTTAAAAAAAAATGTCAACATGCTTTTAGTTTTCTAATATTTGAATATAAAAAATTAGAAAATGACTTTTTACTTTTTTATGTTTTATATAAATATTGAAAAAAAAGTATATATTATTTTTAATATTTAAGATTAAAAATAAAATAAATAGTACTTTTTTGTACTGCTCAATAGACTTCAACTTTTTTTTTTATTCTTTTTTTCACCAACCAAAATATAAATAAATAAATAAAGGAGAGCTCGACTGAAAAACAGAACACCCGTTCCATTCCAGGCCCATTTAAAATGAGGCCAAAGAGCCCAACTGAAGGCCCACTAATTAAAGTCCAGATAACAATGGACTCTAGTAAAAGCCTAGAAACTCCTAATCACGTGATGCTCACGTGGCTCCCCCACCACAACAGCACAACTAAGGCGTCCGTTTCTACAGGCGTGCTCGCTGCATGCCAGCAGTGCCACGCGTAGCCGTCCGGAGCTGCCACGTTACCGCTACTCGCCACCACGTAACCCTTATATAACCCCACGCACAAGGTGGCCGGGGACCCTGTGCGCATTTAATCGTATGCTTCTCACTCCTCTGCTTCCCTCGTCGATCACAAGTTTCCGTTACTGGGCAAGCATCTCCCTCCTCGGTCTCCGGCGACGCGTAGGACTTCTCCGGCATACTCCGAAGCGAACATCAATAGTAAGAAGGATGGCGTCGGCCACGGCGTTTCCGCCGCAGAAGCAGGAGAAGCAGCCGGGGAAAGAGCACGTGATGGAACCCACGCCAGAATATGCGAGCCCCGACTACAAGCCGGCAAACAAGCTTCAGGCATGCACTCATATATAAATAAATATATATATATATATAGTTAATTTAATGTATTTTATTTTTAATAATTTAATTAATTTTGTTGTCTTTAATATCTGATAGGGTGTTAAAAAATATAATTATGATTTAGATATGAAATATTCATGCTGTAAATTTGTTAATTTGTAATTAGTTGGTAATAATTTATATATAAAAAAGGACATAACTAAATACTAAATACATAAAAAATTTTAATTAAATTATTAAATAAAGTAAAAAACTATGAAATTTAATTTACTATATAAAATTAAATAAGATATATTTATATTTATATACGTTGTCTGTGTTTTGGACTTTTTGGTTATTACACTATTTTCTGGGGACCAGGGGAAGGTGACACTGGTGACGGGGGGCGACTCGGGGATCGGAAGAGCGGTCGCGAACCACTTTGCGCTGGAGGGAGCGACGGTGGCGTTCACCTACGTGAAGTCTCAGGAGGAGAAGGACGCCCGCGACACACTCCAGATTATCAAGCAAGCCAAGTCACCCGACGCCAAGGACCCCCTCGCCATTCCCGCCGACTTGGGCTTCGACGAGAACTGCAAGAAGGTCGTCGACGAAGTTGTTAACGCCTTCGGCCGAATCGACGTTCTCGTTAACAATGCCGCCGAGCAGTACAAGGCCGCCTCCGTCGAGGAAATCGACGAGGAACGCCTCGAGAGGGTGTTCCGCACCAATATCTTCTCCCAGTTCTTCTTGGTCAGGTAATATTGAGTCGCCCACCAACTGTTCGATGAAATGACTATATGAAACTGCGTAGCATTTCTATGTAAATGCGTAATATCAAGTCGCTCACTAACTGTTCGGCGAAATGACTGAACGAAATTTGACAATGCAGGCACGCGCTGAAGCACATGAAGGAAGGCAGCAGCATCATCAACACGACCTCGGTGAACGCTTACAAGGGACACCCAACGCTTTTGGAATACACATCGACTAAAGGCGCAATTCTGGCGTTCACGAGGGCGCTGGCTCTTCACCTGGTGGAGAAGGGGATAAGGGTGAACGGCGTAGCCCCCGGACCCATATGGACGCCGCTCATACCGGCGTCCTTCTGCGAGGAGGACATTGCGAAGTTTGGGACAAAGGTGCCCATGGGTAGGGCAGGGCAGCCCTCCGAGGTGGGACCATGCTATGTCTTCCTTGCCTCCAATGCCGACTCCTCTTACATCACCGGCCAAGTCCTCCACCCTAATGGTAATTAACTAATTAATTAATTAAAATATTAAGTGACTACATCTCCTCCTTTTGGATTAATTGATCCTGATTAAGGTTTTTAATTCTAAATTAATTTGCAGGTGGAACCGTAGTGAATGGTTGAAGGGGTTGTTGACACTTGAGGGTACCCTACAATGGTGTGGGCTTTTGAATTACTTGAGGGTTATATTCTTTGTATTGTAATCATATATAGTATGGGGTAGGAGTAGAAATGGTGGTGGTTGCATTTGTAGTCGTCGTTGTTCTTTGTGAAGTTTTGAGTTAATTATAGCAATGGTAATGCTTTGTGTTTTTGAGTAGTGTCATACAAGTTATGGGTTTTGATCTTAAGTGTTTTTCTTTCAGAAACTGATAAAATTTATTTATTAAAAAAAACAAAGAAAGGGTTTTAGTCACAATATAATGTGTTAAATCACTAAAATATCTCCTAAAAAAACGTGTATCTAATGCATATTACATGTTTTTGAATAATTTAATTCTATACCATCTCTATTTTATACATTTTACTATAAAAGTAAAATAACAACAAAACAAGCATCAAGTAAATCCAACCATTAGTTATATGGATCATTATTTGTTAATTTATGGTAATTTTCTTTGATAATTTAATTAAGAGCTTTTAAATTTTTACTCACTATCTTATGTTAAGTTATTTTATGTTTATTCATATTCTTATATTATTATTAAGAGCAACTACACACTGATGTGCGATCTGGCTTAATAGTAATTAGCTTGCTTACTTGATGTATTATTTAGCTTATATTTCAAATATTTGAATTATCAAGTCATTTCTCCTTTATCTTCATTAATATATCTTAGGATAAGTATTGAATACTGGAGAGGGGTCCATGATTTATAGGAAATAATCCTATATTTCTATCTTAATGAAATTTTCTGGATAAATGTAATGGTTCTGGGGGCAATTCTAGTAAGGTATTGTTTGCTTTGTCTTACTAGTTTCATGAGTTTATCTTATAAAAGACGTCTCACATAATTGAAGCTTAAATCATCATTATAAGTCCAAGATCTCTTTTGTGAACATTCAATGTGAAACCTTGACATTAAGCTTAACAGATTGAAGATGGAAAATATGCTTCTCAATGGGTTAAATTTTTCAATATATTTGAGAATGGTCTTTGATTTGATTTTCCACTTGTGATTTGTATGGTGAATTAGCAGGAATGCATTGATACGACAATGTTTTCATCATTTAGTTTGGTGTTACTTGGGTGGACCTGTTTGGGGGTAGATTTATGAGCAACAATCGCACAAGCAAAATATGCAAACAATAAAGCAATACTAGATTTACGTGGTTCGGTGCACTGTGACCTACATTCATGGGAGCACACGCAATCCACTATAACCTGAAGAACTACAAGGAGGAGGAGGAGGCTACTACCCTCAACTCCACTTGCTCTCTCTCTCTCTCTCTCTACAAAGATTAACTATACCTTACACAGCACACCACACTTCTTACAATGCACACAACTCTCAGCCCACACTACCTTGCCACTCACATACATTACATATATATACACATATGGGAGGAGTGAAAGTCATACAAGGTGGCTGCAAATTCAACATGGAAGCCAGCTGTTTGGTGGTCATCGGTTTGCAGCGTCAACGATTGTGGCTGGGTAGTGTGGCTACTGACTCCAATTCAAGCCACACCCTAACAATCTCCACCTTGGTGAGTATCAACTCCCAAGTCTACAGCTCCATTTTGATACGAACTCGATCAAGGCAAATCTTCATAGCTTGGTTCAAACGTTTGAACCATGCAAAGAGTACCGCCTTCTTCATCGGCAAACCGAACTCGTTTGTTCGTTTTTGACGACGTGCCATTATCATCATCCGAGGTCAAACCACCAACCATTGTGGTTCTCATCAACTGATATAGTCCACGAGACTCCTTCCCAGTCAATATCATTGAGTCACATCGAGTCACCTCCATAGCTCCACCTGCAACAGAAATTTGGCAACCCTTAAAATCCAACTGACTAAGGGAGATAAAATTTCTTCGCATCCTTGGAACGAAGTTTACGTCATCCAAAATACAAACCGCTCCAACAGGAGTTTTCAGCTTCACAAATCCAATCCCTCTGACATCGCATGAATACCCATCACTGAGTGATATCGTACTGCAAACTTCTTTGAAAGAATGGGAAAGTTATTACTTTAAACAAACATGAATTGAACTCCTAGAGTCCAAAATTCATCCATCATCATTTGGACTGCAGCGAGCATTCATGTTATTTCTCATCAATTTCCGGCACTCCCTCTTCATATGGTCGTACTTCTTGCAGTATCGACACTGCACATTATTTCGATTTTGTTGATGTAAACTGCTCGTCGTTACAAGGATCTCATCATTACCATGTCATGTGGCATGTTCTGATACATTGACATCGTACCGTGTCTTCTTTTCTCCTTCATATCGTTTTTTTTCTTCACAGTCCCTCTTGAAGTGCCCATTTTTATCACACCAATAATATATGACCTCGCTCGTATCTCATCCTCTTGATTTTGAACACTATTGTTTACCTCCGAGCTTTCGATCTTTGCTTCTTCATTGTCTCTCACTATTAGCCACCAAAGCTTGCTCATGAGAAGTTATAATCGTCTTTCTTAACGTCTTAGAATCTTGAAGTGATGTCATCACATCATCTAACATCAAGGTATCCTTCCCCACGAGCAAGTAGTTACCAGACCATCAAATGAAGTTTGTAGAGACAACAAAAGTAGAAGTGTCTTATCCTCTTCATCAATTTTTACACCGAGACTCAACAACTAGGTCAAAATATTGTTGTAATCATTTATGTGATAAAAAAGACTGCTTCCTTCGTTCATTCGAATTCAATAAAGTTTCTTCTTCAGAAATAACTTATTGGTAAGGGACTTTGACATATACCTTTGTTCAAATTTCTTACAGAGTTCCATCGGTGAAGTTTCATCTAACACCGAATATTTGAATTCATTTGCCAGACACAATCAGATTGTGCTGACCGTCTTTATCTCTAATTCGGTCCAATCATCATCTTTGATATCATCTGACTTCTTCACGATCAACGACTTGATCAAGCCTTGTTGAACCAAAATATCCTTCACCGTGCTCTCCCACAAACTGAAGTTATTCTGCCCATCAAAATTCTCCACCTTAAATTTTGAAGTGCCAATACCTACCATTCTGCTCCAAATCTCACAAAACGGACACCACTAATGGCTTCGGAACAGCCAAAAACCTTAAAAATGGTTCAAGCCATTCGAAAAAAATGACCCGAAATGGCTCCACAACTATCCGTCAAATTTAACGGAATATTCCTTCCTTTAATGGAATATTTTCTGACGATGTTAACGGTCACTGACGCCGTCTGCTGACGTGGCCTAGGGCCCCCCTACTAACGTGGCACTAGGGCCCACCTCATGTGGGTCCCACCTGCTGGTGTGGCACCGGAGCCCACCATGGGTCCCATCTGTTGACGTGACAGTTGATGTGGCACTCCAACTGCTGATGCAGTGTGGGGTCCCCTGCTGACTGTGCAGTTGACTCATCACTGACGTGGTGCTACGTGGTCGTGGACCCGCTGACGTGTTTACTGACTCAGCGCTGATGTCAGTGTCTTCAACCTCCAAACGCTCGCCGTACGTGTGCCGGCGCGTGGGAGTGTGTAAACCCAACTTTCGTTCCTTTTCCGGTGCATGAGAGCGCGTGAGCGCACTTGCCAATCACCAATCGGCGCATGGTGGTGTGTGTGGATGCATGGCAACGTGGTCTTTCCGTTGTTGGTGCGCGCAGCCTCATTTGAGCTCCATTCAAGCTTCGGTTACAGCCGTTGGCTTTGTCTCTACGAGAGGAACATTGTGGTGGTCTCAAAAATGAGTTTTAAGCTATTGGGTAGAATCTCCAATCTGGGAATTTCACTCCGATCTAGCGATTTTGCTCCAACCTCGCTTTGATACCATTTGTTGGGAAGTGAATTTACGAGCAACAATCGCACAAGAAAAATATGCAAACAATAATGCAAGACCAGATTTACGTGGTTCGGTCCACTGTGACCTACATCCACGGGAGCACACACAATCCACTATAACCTGTAGAATTACAAGGAGGAGGAGGAGGCTACTGCCCTCAACTCCACTCTCTCTCTCTCTACAAAGATTAACTCTGCCTCACATAACACACCACACCTCTTACAACGCACACAGCTCTCAGCCCACGCTACCTTGCCACTCACATACATCACATATATATACACATATGGGAAGGGGGAAAGTCATACAAGGTGGCTGCAAATTCAACATAGTAGGCAGCTATTTGGTGGCCTTCAGTTTCCAGCGTCAACGATTGCAGCTGGGTGGTGCGGCTGCCGACTCCAATACGAGCCACACCCTAACAAGGCCTGAGAAGCTTGTCTAGATTAGAGTTTCGTATGATCTAATATATATATATATGGACTATCTGAAGTTTAAGCTACATTTCAAGTTTTAATTGGAATCCACTTTACATGGACTGTTACGAAGCAAATAAAAAACTTAACATATGCTTCATGTATGGAGATTGAATTGAATGATGAACTTCCTCATTTTCTGAATGTAAGATTACCTAATGGTGAAATTTTTAAACCATTGATGTGGAGTATGACTCGATTCC
Source organism: Malania oleifera (assembly GCF_029873635.1). Taxonomy (NCBI): domain Eukaryota; kingdom Viridiplantae; phylum Streptophyta; class Magnoliopsida; order Santalales; family Ximeniaceae; genus Malania; species Malania oleifera. Next base: position 113,844,019 of record NC_080420.1, read on the forward strand.
TGCAAATGTACAACTTGCAAGGTTTTTGGACATGGCACAAATTAAGAACTATAAGGTTGAGAAGAAATGGATTGCTAAGATTGATGAGAAAGTTGAGCTGAATGACCGGAAAAAAAAATTTTCTCAATTGCAGGCAATAATTGTAAGAAAAGGAAGGATCAAATGGATATTTGTGATATAAACTCTTCCAAAATTTTAAATCAAATTAAAGAGAATGATGGAAAGACTATTCAGAAGTGTTGCACTTTTGATGATTCTATGCAATCTAGATATTGGGGTTTTCTTCACAATGTCTAGAAGAATAAGAACACTAGCAGAGTTTGACACCATGGTTGTGATTAATTAAACAAAGATAAGTTATTTCCTTACTACTAAAGTTGGTAGTATTGATTGTTGGATTTCTCTTCCACATGGTTCTAATGATATTATGGAAAGGATCCAAGAAAGCTTTGATTTTACTTACTAAATCTTTATTAGTCTGCTGGGGGCTCTCCTTGGATTATAGTGGGAGATTTCAATTCGATTGATGATGGAGACTTATGAGAGTAGCAATGAAATTTCATTGGGCGACTTGACTGAGATGAAGGATTTCAATGATTTCTTGTTCAAAGAAGAGTTCTAACCGCTCACCAGTTCAATTTTGTTTATCAAATTTTGGTACTTGAATTCTTAATGCCTAGGTTTTCATACTGCTGTCTGCTTCGGTAGACTTCAAGTCAGAAGTTTCTTCAATTTCCATTTAGATTCTTGGATCACCTATGTTTGTATGCAAAGTTAAAGAAGTTGAAAGCTAACTTGAAGAACTTTCACAACATGAAAGTATGCAGGGCTGCAAGGAGAACTTGATTTACCTTAAATATACCCTTCAAGAGCCCAATCTGAACTGCCGTCTCTTACTAGTTCTATAGAGAATGTGAATGCTAAAAATGAAACAATAGCTTGAAGTTCCTAGTGTGGAAGAGGAAATGCTACGACAGAGAGCTAAAGCTTCCCGGTTAAAAGTAGCTAGGTGATAAAAATACTAAGCTTTTTTTTTTTTTTTTTCTAGAATGGTGAAAAACAAGAGAGTTAAATCTTATATTAGAACTGTAATCATACATATGGGGCAATAATAGAGCTAATACTCATTCTGAGATATCAATTACTATGATTAATTTGTATACAAATTTCTTGGGGAAAAGAATTCAAAGCTGAAGAAATGCAATATGCGATATGTTATATTTGCGAAAGATGATTGATTTTTCCTTATCAGAAGAAGAGAAAATATTCTTGGTAAGAATGTGGATGAAGTTGAAATCAAAGCAGCTAAGGATATAGCTGACTTTAACTTCCTGTTAGATATTTAAGCTTGCCATTGGTAACAAAAAGAATTACGAATGAAATTGTGGTTGAAAGGATCACATTGTAGAATTCAAACTTGGACTTCTAAAAATCTATCTTGCAACATGTATTTAGATTTGGTCTGCTGCCATTTGTTTTCCTCTTATCTGTTATTGGTGAGTTGGAAAAAAAGTTTAAAGCTTTCTTATGGATAAGGAAAATGGTTGGAACACACATTGTTGTAGGGTTGAATGGAGGGATGCGGGCAAACCTTGCAATGAAGGAGGTGTACACCTATTTCATGATAAAACCCTAAATACTAAAAACTTTAAATCCTGAATTCTGATGGGCATCCAAACAATCTTATTATTTAGTATCCTAGTTCTCACTGGAGTTGGGAATTCAAGTTGTTGCAAAGCTTTTCTCTATAATACCTAGAAGAATCCCTCCGAATGTTTTTGCTACATTTAACGCAGGGATCGATTTTGAGCCTAATACTAAAATTGAAGATAGAATTAAAAGGAAGTTGACCTTTTCGGGTAACTTTTCTTTCTCTTATGCTTGAAATTATGTTAGAGAGAAGAATTCTTGTGTTGATTGTGCTAAAATCTTATGGATGAAGAATAGTATACTAAAGCACTCTTTGCTGGACTTTCCATTCTAAATAGGCTTCCAACTTCCAACTTTCGACCAAAACTAGATCAACTAAATGTGCAACATCAAAAGGGTCCTTCTATGGGAGATTTAGGGGGTGAGCTTTTAGATTTGCTTGTTCATATAGCCACTAGAAGATTGATTGGAGAGTCAAATTGATAAATAAAATGGTATTGAAAAAATAAGCAAGGAGGGGAATGCTAATTTGGTCGGAGACCTCTCAACACTTAAACAAACAATACCAATTTCTTAATGTTAGACCATCAAGAGAATACTATCTATTTAGAGATCACTAAGTGCAAGCAAATGCCCCCTTATTATCCTCTTGACAAATTATATTGTACTTTTTGGTTTTTATCTTTTTTATATATGTTTATGTGCGTGTCTACACATATACAACCCTAACATTGATTGAAAAAAAAAAATATTTGATATAATAAAAAAATGAAAATAAAAAAATAGTGACATGTAAATTATGCATCGACTTATTTTATGTTACATATTTTATTTTTATTAAAAATAAAATGATATTTTATGTGTTTCCCTATTTTAAAGATTTCAAATGAAACATAATGATGCATATATTTCATAGGTTATATTAAAATGGATATGATTAACTATGCTCTTGCTGTAATCAAAGTAAGAAATTAAAAAATCTAAAAGCAAAATTCTTATTCTATGCAAATGGCCAAATGGGTTAGTGCTCACTAGTTCTTAGTTCTTTCCACGCAAGCAAAAGATAAGGCAATTAATAATAAAATAAAACAGAGCATCACTCACCCTTCTGTCCTATTTTTATAGATAAAAAAAATTAAACATAATAAATGAAATCAAATTCAATTTTATTATTTTTATTTTTTATTTTTTTAATTGTATAGAAACTTCAGCCACCAACGAATCCTTTGAACCCTTTGGAACAGCACCAAACTTACGGATAAACGTCCTTCGCCCTCAGGACTCGCTGATTAAGGTAAAATCCGAATGCGGACATGACTTCTGTATATCAGTTGGGAATAACATAAATATACAATGATTGACACACAAAAATATATTTTTATTAGAAAATAACTTATAATCAAACAAATATTTACTAATTAACATGAAGTAAGGTTGGATGAATAATAACTTTCTAATAAATATTAAATGAAAAAAATAGATATATGAAAAATAATATTTTTACAAATTTGTTGAATGGCATCGTTTCCAAAAAGGAATAAAAGAAGCTAAAAGGATTATTTATTTACTCATCTAAAGTTTTTTATTTTATTTTTGAAATTTGTTTTATTGGGGACAGGCTACGCCGCTACAGAGTGGCAAATTTATGGGCCAGCTAAAATGAACACCGTGCGCCGTGCGCACATGCCGAACATGCCCACATACATGGTGCATGAAACCCGAAATCGAACCGAGGGGCAGAGAGCTTCGAAGTCTCCATCCATGGCGGAGAACCTGGCGGACGACGACGACGACGACGAGGGCTTTGGAGACTTCAAGTTCATTCCCTACCCGAGCGTCTCCGCCCCTTCAAATCAGATCAACGGTCTAGACGAGGAGGAGGAGGACGACGACTGGGGCGATTTCATCGACAATTCCTCACCGTATGGAAATTCCAACGAAAACCCAGTTCGATTCGATCTCTTCAGTGGAATTTCCAACCCCCAATCGCCTCCTAACTCCTCCAAAGCCTCCGGAGATTTCGATCCTTTTGGAGGTTTCTCTGCAAAGCAGTTTGATTTGGCGCCGAATCAGGTCGAATCGAGGAAGACTCAGTGGGTGAAGCCTCAGGGAGCGTTGCCGCTGTCGATTTTTGGGGATGTCGAGGATGATGATGAGGGGGAATCTGGTGGTAACGATCCTGTAAGTGGTAACGGAACGAACTTGTTTGCTCACAAAGGTGCTGATTCTGTTCAAAATGAGCCGAAAATGAATGTGGGTGTTGCGATTAATGATGTCATCTCAAGTTTGTACGATCAGACTAAGAAGATCGAGGCTGCAAATGCGACTAATTCGAATTTAAATGAACCAAAATCTAATTCTAATTCTAATGGGTTGCTTTTGAATTTGAATGGGCCGAATTCGAGTCCAAACGAGTCGAATTTGAATGTTTCTAGGTTGGATTGGACATTTAATGGGTCAAATATGGAATTTGTCGATGGAAATGAGGATTCTGAGGAAGATGATGGGTGGGAATTCAGGGGTGCAGACATGGAATCTGGTGGCAAAGAAGGGAATTCTAAGGTAAAGGGGTTTAACAAATTTTCTTTACTCGGATTCCAATTCGTAGTTGAGGGAATTTATTAGATTTCTATTGTTTTGGCGTTTATTTAGGAACAAAGCGTTGCCGAATTATCAGGACTGAAAGCGGAATCACCGACCAGAGATCAGGAAATCCAGGCGGGTATTTTTTAATTTTTCTTGAGGCTTTGAATATTGTCTCTGTTTGTTTAATCCGATAACTCTGTCTCTCTCTCTCTCTGCTGGGTACGACAGAATGGACAGATTCATTAGATAACATTAGCAGCACAGATGTTTTGGTTTAGCCATATTTTATTTATTAATTATGCAAAATGATATATATGCTTTTATTTGTAGAATGAGTTAATTTTATAATTGAACACGCATTGTCAGTTTTATACTTCTATCAGTATTTATGCCTGTGGTTGGGCATTGTACGTTTATGAGAACTTTATAGTGACCTCATTTGTTCAATGAAGTCTTGACGTTTTCTTGTTTGAATATTTGTCAGAAAGGGCAGGAAAACTCTCTTGGAGTACTTCATGCATCTGGATTTGGCAATGGTGCACTTGGGTCTAGTGTTGCATTTCCCTTGTCAAATGGGTTTACTGATAAATCTAGTGAATTTGACATTTGGTCTGATTTCAAGCCGGGTACTGCAGCTCAAAATGGTTTTATGTCAGATACACAGAATATAAGCATGCAAAATTCAATGCAAAATGGATTAGAATCTTATCCACTTGAGGATGTTGAACCTGGTGAGGATGAATGGGAGTTCCAGGATGCCTTCTCTGAAACTAGATCGAAGCATGAGGTGCTTTACCAGTACATTTTGCTCTCTACGTTCATTAATCATGTGTCTTTACACTTGTAAAATATATATGCCTTTTCAAGCGTCAAGTTGTGTTGTAGGAAGAGCCAAAGATTGCTGATCTTTCTCATGCTGGAGTTGAAGTACTAGCTCTTGATGGAGAAACACTGGTAAGTGATTCAGTTGACATTTTTGATATCCTGGTAAATATTTTTTTATTTGTTTGGTGCAGGGATTTGATTATATTTTTAGAATGTAATAATATGTTGTGATTAGGATCACCAATTTATGTGAAAATTTAGTCACAAAGTTACAATCAGCATCTATCATTCTACTATGCAAATAACAACAATCCAAACCTTGTGTTCCACTAGGAGGGGTCCTTTACTTATGCCTGGGACAAGCTGTGTGTGAAATTAAAATTTAAACTTATGGTGCGTGGGAGTGCTACAGAGACAAGTGCTCCTCTTTTGGGACAATAAAAATCTCTTAAAAAATTTAATGCCTTAGCAGACCCACTTTTCCTTAAAATTGCCAAAGTTATATTGCTACATTCATTTCAACTCAATATCTGTCCCAATCTTGTCACTTTTTACTTTTATTTTTTTTTTACTTTTTTATTTTTGTATAGTTTGCCTATGCTGTTTGTGTGATCTATGTAATTTTTTTGCACCTTCCCTTGTTTTAGTCTCCTTAATTAGAATTAAAGCATCCCTTCTCATGGATATAGTTGGTTGAACCAAGTTTCCCTCATCTTGTCCTCAATTCTGTGACTGCTAGTTTCTCAAGAATACAGACAATTCTTACTGCATTTAGTTTGTTGGGCCAAGTTATATAGGTTGTGTAACGACTCGGTCCTTTATACAGATCCAGGTGTCACTCATTCATACATAATACCTATACTTGTTCAAGATATGGAAACAACCCGCCCTAAACAGGGATATACAGGTGTAAAACATATATAATCATGATATATATGTCGCGGAAAAACATAAACATCCATTGGGATTTTTACTAGCCTTATACCTGAGTTCACTAAAACATCCATAATTTACATACATTCGGACTTAGAATAATCGTCATATTACAACCCTCCAAAAACGACTTTTATCAAGTTTAATACAAGATTTAGATGCTTACGTAAGCTAACCAAAATAACCTCCCCAATCCCTTTATCTACTAGGACCGACTCATGGACGGACTTGAAAACAAAGGTTGTAAGATAGGGTGAGACATCTCTCAGTAAGGAAGAAAGAGTTACAACAGTGTGTGACTGCATACATGCATATTTTCATTCAAAATCTGGAATATAAATCAAATATTTTTAATACAGTATTGCATCAGTTATATCATCATTCATATTACAAAATTCCCACATTTGTCTTTCGACCATTTAATGATTTATTAGATTCCTGTTCGTGCAGACACTGCTGAGTACCTACATACGATCCGACCACCTCCATTGCCCAATATTAGCCAATGGTTTCACCCTGCTAGCCGACCATCTTGGTACCCACATCGTTTAATACGCGTGGTTGCACGTGTACATCGAGCCACGATATTGCGCCGTATCATATAGCAGTAGTTTATTTCAACTCTGCAAAGAAAGTATTTTTCAACCCTCCCGGGACTCTCAAGCTGTGGTTCCGTGTATCATAAATTCAATTTATACAAATATGATAACCTGCGCAATTCCAGTATTTTTCACAAATTCACACAATAGCATTGGGTTTAAACCGGCGTCTTTCTACTCAGTTTACCCCTCTTTGTTTATTGATGCGACTCGGTGTATCACTAGCCTTTGTTTAATCACATTTTCAGTATAACAAATTTGGAACTTCGTTCCCATATTCTATATCAATAGTATAGAAAATCCATTCATTCTCATATCATCATATATCACACAAGTTTGATACAAAAACCCACTAAATGATAGAAATTCAATATACATAGTTTAACTAAATAAATAAAGGAATCGAGCCTCTCCTACTATAGTATAAACACAAATAACGATGTTTGTAAAATTTGGAGATCATACGTCGAAATCCTCGTTTTTACCAAAAATCGTAAAATCGTCAAACCGGCATTTCTACTCGGTAGAATTTCATAAATAAGCAGTTAAATCATAGATAATAACATAAACTAGTTTTTTAGCGGTTTAGTTTTCCAAAATAGCTGTTGTAATCAAGTTCCCCTTACCTTATATTCGAAATGAAATTTCGTACGAAAACGGTCCAAAACGACAACCCGAGATCCCGAAAACCTAAAACCACAGAACATAACCTTACTATGTTTTCTACTGCTATCCAAATATCCAATCAAAATTAGGATCAGATTCCCACTTCGATTCTTGGGAAAACCCGAAACTCTCCGAAACGACGATCCGATCCACTAAAAGCGTAGAGTTTCGTCTTCTGATCCACGCAGTAACCTCCGTTTTTTGAAAATGGACGACGAACGGTGAAGGATCTTAGAGAGAGAGAGAGAGAGAAAATGAGAGAGAGAGAATGAGAGAATGAGAGAGAATAAGAGAATTTATAGAATAAATCCTAACTTAGCCCTTAAGTAATCTAAATAAATATCTCCTCCATGATATTTATATATACATATCTCAAAACATCTCTTTTCAAAATATCTTCTCCAAAATATCTTTTTTATTTATTTATTTTATTATTATTATTATTTTTTCTCGGGGTCAGGTTACTACAGGTTGGGAAGCTAGCCTTTGGATGAATTAGTTTGACCTTATTTGGACGCAGTCTCTAAATAATAGGACCAAAGGCTGGTTGGGTTCTAAACCAAAAAGTTTTAGGACTTAGTAATTAGTGTGGCTCATGTTTACATTGGGACTTAATCTTTCCTGTAGATTAAATGTTATTGTGCCTTACAGAGTTACAAAATTTAGGTTTTGGAAATTAAATGACATAATCGTAAGGTTTCCCCCATCTATTTTCTCCACCCTTTCTACTCCTCTTCTCAAATTCTACATCGTTTGGTATTAAGAGAATAATTTCGTCCAAGTTTCTTTTTGCCTTTGTGATCCCACCATCCTTCACTCACTTAAGTTTCTCTCTTGGTTTAAATCGTGTCACCAGTATATCAGTCATTAGCACCCTTTCCACACTTTGTTTACAGCCACCATAGCCAGCACAAGATTCAGGAAAAAATCATCTGCAGAACTTAATCACTGTAACACACTCCAATTCACACACCACCACAACCATCAAAATCCAAGACCACCAACTTGAACCTCCTCAAAATTTTATCACCAACTGATGGCCTATGAGGCGACATGTGTTGCTTGAATCTCAAACTGCCACAACTGCCTTTGATCCTTTGTCTTGAGGTGACCCTTCAACAAGACCAACATTATCCTCTAATTATGCCGCACATGGCCAGAGTCAGCTTTGCCTTTCGGATCCATCTACAATCTAGTCCAATCCAAACCCAGGTATTTGATCCGCTTTCTTTTAAAAACCAAGCCTACCCTGGTTCTTTTATTGGGAGGCTAGAGATCCAACTTAAGGGCACAATTCCTCGTCTTTCTTAAGATCATCTGAGTCTAGTGCTTTTACACACAACCAGATACCCAGTCTACTGCTACAGGGCCAGTTGGCATGCAAGTGCCTATGATACCACGTCAACAATCATGTCCGTTTCTAATTGGCACATCAACAGATCTGCTGTGTCATCACTTATACAACAACAACAAAACTAAGCCTTAGTTCCAATAAGTGGGGTCGGCTATATGAATCCTTTTTCGCTAATTTATGCGATCATAGACCATTTCTTTTGATAGATTCAAGGATATTAAATCCTTACTCACTATCTCCTCCCAAGTTATTTTAGGTCTACCCCTACCCCTTCTACTTACCCCCACAGTAATTAAGTCACTCTTCCTCACAGGTGCACTATAAGACCTACGTTGCAAGTGTCCATATCATTTGAATCGCCCCTCCCTTATCTTATCTTCTATAGGAGTTACACCTAACTTACCACGAATATGTTCATTTCTTAATTTATCTTTCAATGTTATACCACTCATCCATCTAAGCATTCTCATCTCAGTAACTTTTATTTTTTGGATATTATATTTCTTCGTTGCCCAACATTCTGATCCATATAGCATAGCTGATCTTATAGCTGTTCTATAAAACTTCCCTTTCAATTTTAAGGGTATTCTACGATCACATAACACACTTGAAGCACTTCTCCATTTTAACCAACCTGCTTTAACTTTATGCATTACATCATGTTCAATTTCTCCTTCAACTTGCATAATAGATCCAAGGTATTGAACGTCTTTACCTGCCCACGTCCAGAATGATGCAGGAACCCTCGCATATTTGACACCGTACCCGGGCGCCGACATGATGTGTCGCTTCGGGGCAACGACCTAGCCCACCCTTGTTCACTTTTCGCTACACCCGGGTGGTTCAAGTGCAACGTGTTGTTCGTAGAGGATGCCCTAGCAAATATTCGGTAAGGATTCATATCATAGTGATCTGACAAATTTTACGCTGGCTGTCAGCTACTTAACGCAACCCTCCTCCTTAACCTGGGCTTGGGACCGGCTGTGTGTGAAAAAATTAGGACATTAAGTGCATCACAGGTGGAGTTACTGTGCCATCACTTATGCAGACGGCAAATTGACCATGAATTATGGTGTGACTCCACTTGCCTGACTTAGATTCTGATTTCATTTTTATTAATCTTTTCACTTTCTATTGTAAAAAAAACCTGACACATTTACCTTCTGCCGTAAATTTGACTCATTTCCTCCCCAATGTTTTTATCCACAGTAACTATTTTCTCATATGAACTCATTTACAAAGAAAAAGTGGCAGCAGCAACAAAAAGAAGAAAAAGAAGACTGCTGCGGAAAAAAATTTCAGCTCTATGGTAACTAATTTTATGTTGTCCGAAGGTTGAACTGTTATCTGGTAGGGTGCAGGACATTGAAAATGCTCTGGAAATCATTACTAATATTTTGAATAGGCAAACAACTGAAGTTGCTGCCTTGGGCAATAGACCAATTTTATATTCCACCAAACTAAAAGGTATGACCACTGTAGTTCCCCACAGTCCTGAAATGCATCAAGATTGTAATGATTCCAGTTGAATAGGAGAATTAAATTGAAAATTTTATATTTAATGGAGATGCTCCACTTGATGAATTTGCTAATTAGGTTTACTCATTGAGAAGTTGTTGTCAATGGTATATACAAATGGAACTCCAAAATTTGACTAAATCCAAATTCAAGGAGATTGCTTGAATTTCGTGGATTGAACATCAAGAGATATTTAATGGAGAAGATAGAGAGATTAGGATTTGGGATGAGATGAAGTGATCCATGCATGAACTATTCATACCACCTAACTGCACCAGCGCATCCATCTACAGATCTTCCATTTGAAGCAAGAAGACATGACTGCTGTTGCTTGCACAATAGATTCTATCATTTGGCTACCCTTGCAGATATGGAATGGAAAAAGGATTAAAAACAGGGTTGAATGAAGGCTGAAGCCAGTGGTTGAATCCAAGTTGTGTCATTACAATTGATGTGGCAGTTCAGATTGCCACTTCAATAGAGGATGTGCTGCGCAATCCTCCCAGAGCCACATTGAGTCATTGATCCTTCTGTTGAGAAGATTACTGGTGGAGTTGCATGAAAAAATGAGCAGCAGTTGTGTAAAGGAGTGCAGATACTTTCCATGTAAGACTCAAGAGCATCCAGGTCAGCTTCTAAGGTCTAGGCAGTAGTTAAGTCAAGCATTTCAAGTTCCAAACTTTTGGGTATCAAGGTACAGAGTGTCTCAGTGTCGTAATCAAGTTATGTCAATTACAAAAAAAAAGAAGAAAATGAAGAAACACAAGTGATTAATGCTGAAACAAAAATCCTAAGGGACTTAGATAAGGATGAAAATGTGGGAGACAAAGATTATCTGATACTTCACCTTGTACTCTCTTTTCATAAGGTTGAAGGAAATGAAGATTGGAGAACTTGATTTGTCGGAAACAAATTTGCACTTTGGTTTTTGAGCTTGGTAGTTGTACAAATGCAGCTTCTAAAGAAGCTATGAAGAAGTTGAATTTCAAGGTCAAGTCCATACAAGATAGCTTGAACAATACCAAGTTGAAGGTCCACGAACATTTTCTGTTCCCCTTTAAGTTTGGTTCAATTGTCAAGACAGTGTTGTGGGATATTCCCCCTCCCAATATCTGTACAGTCTTTTGGGGCTTCTATGGTTGTTTTGTGGAAGGGTTAAGCATTATGCATATTAAAACTGCTATAACTTTTCCATCAACAAGAAGAGGTACAAGTTGATGTCATCTCAAGATCTTACACTAAGCAAGCTAAGCAAGCTGCAATGCACCACATGTGCTTTTCTTATGAATCAAGATGATTCCTTGTATGGTGGATTCCTTGGAGCTTTCTCTAGCTTGATGGAATAACGTTCTTTTCAGCAGGAGGGAATTGATATGGGTCTGGAAACCAGCAATTGAATGGATTGATTTAGCTTTATTTGGAGGCTGATTCCACAAAATAGGGTCAAATGCTTGTTGGGTCTTAAACTCAAGAGTGTTAGGTTTAAGTAATTAGTTAGGCTTATGTTTATGTGGGGGTTTGTCTGTAAATAAATATGTTGGTGGTTGGTTTGTTACTCTTATATTAGTCTTTCCTATGAATTAGTTGTTGCATTATAGAAACAAGTTGATTATTTTGAAATTGAATCAAGTAATTGGGAGGTTTCCGTATTTGTCTTCTTCTTCCTTCTCCGTACTCTCTCTCTCCCCTTTTTCTTTCTTTTCAGATGCTGCATCACCAAGTTTCCTTATTCTTTCTATCAAAAAACCAAGTTTCCTTATTCCCTATCTCAATGATGTGACTTCTAGTTTCTCATGAATGCTTGCATCCCTTATTCGTCCTGTCTTGCCCAGGTATGCTGTCTTTCATGTCCATTTGGTTGTTAAGAGTTTTGCAACAAATCATAAAGAGTAGCTTCCCTCATTACTATTTTGTCTACTGTCTACTCCTATTTGTTAGTTATGCAGTGGCTCATTACTATTCTGTACATTCATGTACATGATGCCATGGTTGAGACGGTGCCTTTGTCATGCACACTGAATTATTGCTTAGTATTTGGCTGCTATCTGTCTTCTAACAAATTGAATATTCCTGTCTGTCATCAGCAGAGTGAATTTTTCTTGCAATGCACACATTGATTGAGATTTTCTCTCCTCTGAGCTTATAGTTTTTCTGTTTTACTTTTCAGGGGAATGAGAAAAGCCCTGGAACTCACAAGGGAGCTCTGCCCATCTCTATTTTTGGTGATGAGATACTGGATACTGATGATTCTTTGAATCTTCAAGATGCTTTCGTTTACAAACCCAGTTCCTACACAAAAAACAACATTAACAGCCAAGGTTCAAATAAACCTATTAACGATCTCATATCGAATTTATACACTCAAGCTGAGCCGATTCGTTCTGCTGATTCCACACAAAATCCAGCTGAAAATGGGTTAAATTCCACTCAAAAAGCGTTGGCTTCTGATACAGTGAACAGTGATGATGATTTTTCCTGGGAATTTAAAGATGCACTTTCAGAAAACGGGGTTGAAGATATGAATTCTGTCCCTAGTCTTGGGGATACAAATAAAAAATCATCTACCAGACTGGAGCTAAATGATTATATGGATTTTTATGTTAAGTTGAAGGATGAATTGTACTTTGTCACACTACGCCATCTTGAAAGTTTGAAGGTTTGTTACAATTTCCCAATGGCAATTCATTGACGATACTAAATTTGTGTAGCATACCCTTCTAACACAATATTCTTTTCATTAGAATGCTAGAAATAATGCTGCTCTTTCTGGAGAAGAGGCCAAAGTAGCAGTTCTTGATGAGGAAATTCAGGTTGGTAGTTTTACTTGCCTTCTTGTGACTTCTGCTTTCTATTTCTATTTCTATTTCTATTTTGTAAAGATTTGGTGAGTATGGGAAATTGCTGGCTGTGAACTCCTGATTCTTAATCATTTATTGTACAAATGCATAAACAGAGGGGATATGTTTTATTTTATATTAAGTTCTCTTCATTACAGAGTCACTGAAATGGATTTCAAATATTTTAAGTCGTGATGTTTTGAAAATCAACATATTACTAGTCTTAATGAGCAAACACTGATTAATATATAATCCGTGTGACCCGTACTCTAGTTTATGTATATTTATTTAATTATTTGTATTCCCTGTTTTGACAAATGAATGCTTAAGAGTTTCAAGTTCTATGTAATATTGCCAAGTGGAAAGTACTATTGTAAGTTCTGGAAGTGAAATGGACTAGGAGGGGAATTTTGTTGGTCCAAAACCTTTCTCCATGATGCTTTCTTGTCATTCCTTTCTGCAGTCTTCTTTTTGTTCTCTTAGGCATGCATACTCTCATTCAGACCTCACAAACATGTCAATAGATCAGCCCGTGTTTCATGCAATTATTCTTAGATATTGTGAATGCTTAATTATTATTGTCCTCTTATTTTATGAAATTAGTTTCCAGATGTTTCTCATTTGAATATTTGTTTCTTGGAGGTGGATTTGCCTTTTTTAAATTCGACAATAATAGTATTTTGCTGTGATTCCAACTTCATAATATTAAATAATTTTCTACTGATGTAGGAAGCCTACAAAGAATTGCAACAGTGGCCTGCTCTTTCCGAAGAAGTCTCCTCAGATAGTTCCCGACCAAAAGGCAGTGTTGCAAATGAACTTCTTGAAATTTTGAATGAGCCAAAGTACCATGACCTTGAGTCAGAATATCACTTATCAAGAAGATTGGCTGTAGTATGTCTCTTGCTTTGATCTCTGTTGAATTCTTGAAACATGAATCTATGAAATCTAAGCTTACAAACTGAGTTACTTTACTTGTTTGATCTCTCTCTCTCTCTCTCACTCTCTCTCTCTCTCTCTCTCTCTCTCTTTCTCTCTCTCTCTTGCACGCTCATGCACAAATTTCATACTGTACCATTTTTATGTCAAGGAAGTATGTTATTAAATCCTAGTATAAGCGACAACAACAATGGTTACAAAAGCAACTGCAACAATGCATTTACTGCAATTGCAAATTGGCATGTAAAATTTTCTTCTTATTTGTGGCTTTGGCTTCGTAGACTCAGCATAACTTTTATTTACATGAATAGGCAGAGAAGGATTTGAAACCAGCGATTGAACTTTTAAAACATGCTGCAACAATGCTAAAAATTGTGAGGGTGGGGTCACCGGAGGAACGATCCATTTACATTTCCATGTGGTCAAAGATGATATCTGCTTGTGCTCAAGAGTTGAAGCATGGTGCTTTGATTTGGAAGCAGTCATTAGAGAAGAATGTGCAGAGTCAAATGCTATCTGAACCTCAAGGTATTGTACAGTAGTACATAGTCCTTTGCATACCACAACTATAACAACAAATCCTTTAATCTCTTTAGGTGGGATCAGCTATATGCATAGTAACATTAATGTGTTATAATATTTATTCACCAGCAGAATAAGAATAATTGCAGAATATTCCTTCTTGTCCTGCGGCTCCTGCCTTCATTTTTGTAAGTCCATATAATTGTAATCTTTCTGGGATATGACAGGCCAGAAGTTTATTCTTGCCCTTGGAGAAATCTACAGAGTAGCTGAAGTATTTCGAGCCTCAGTGAAACTTTTCAAGCCTTGGATGCTGTTAGATTTTGCAGATTATACAGATATTATTGCTCTTGTGGAGGAATGTTCTGCTGTATGGTCAAGTTCGGGACTTGAAGAAGCTCTCCAAAGCATGCCAGATCCAATTGGTTCTGTATGCAATGGAACCATAAAGTCTTTATTGGAGTCCATCAAGTACATCCATGACCTTGATGCCATATTTCTTCAAAGCCATGTTTTTCCCCAAGAAGATACTATCTGTTGCAAACTGTCACTATTAACTCTGGAAACTTTGCCAGGTAAGCAGATCTTAATTTAATTTTTGACAGTAAAGTCAAGCCAGGCCATGGAAAGGACCCTTTTATCTGTTTGCAAACTTGCAGAACTCTCCTGGGCTTATGTTACCTATTTGAAATGATTGCCGCCTAAGGCTTTGGCATCACATTTGTTGTCATTAAAAAAAATTCACACTACAATTTTCAAAGTTGCAAGGGATGGGGAAATTCTTTGGTAGAATATTTACATTTTTTGCATTTTTTTTTTGGAAATGTCAAAAAAAGTTCACTTTGCCAAAGTGGAACAGCATTATGATGATTTTAATCTTCAATCTGTGTGATTACCCTAGCTTAAGTCATGAGAAGGACCCCTATGTCTTGCATCTTTGTGTAATTAATTCTGGGTTTTCTAAATGTTCATGGCCAGAATTTTACCCAGGCAGATAGGTAATTTTTTGTGTCTGCAGGGGGTGGAGTGTGGGGTGGGGTGGGTAGTTTGTTGTCGTTTTTGAGTCTTGATTTCATTTGATTAGAAACTCAAAACATTGCGAGATGAATGTTCTCTTTGAAATGCCAAATGTTTTCTTTTTGAAATACCAATAATTAAATTCCCAGTCAAAACCGTAGCAAGTTAATGATAATATTGGTATTCTTTGAAGTATAAAGCCATCTAAGCCCCCCTTCTATGGATGTTTAATACTCCTTGTGTCTTTATAAGAGGAGTGCAATAGAATGGATGGTTTGCTTTGCTGAATGATAGGGGGAGTTTCAGGCCTTAAAAAGTTGCATCCGTTTGTTTTCCAAATATTTTTCATCCTTATCATTTTCAAGTTCAAGTGATTTTTGATATGAACCAGGCATGAAAATGGTGACTTGGAATGGAGAGCAGTACTTCCTCAAGAATGCAAATTTGTGGGCCAATCTGGTAAGTTGTAATCCGCCAAATTTGCCACGTCTGAATGTTAGTTTATGAGAAGAATAGTACAGAATAGTGCTAAGGAAGATTTTGAAGCTCATCTTGTCCACATCTGGCCAAGCTGTTGGAGTCGGCTGTTTTTCCTGCCTATGAGGTTCTAGGTGTGCTTGAGAAATGAAATATTTTACATCAGTCTCCATCTCACATTCAAGTTTCTGTTGATCTTTGACATAAATAGTGGCCGCTGGGAATGTGGTGGGGTGCTTCCTCAATACAGCAGCAAAATTTGGGCTTGTCCAGTAAGTTGCGACCCGCCAAAGTTGCTACACATACACGTTTAAATTATGAGAAAAATAGTGTTGGGTTGGGGGATTTTGTAGAAGCCCATGTGGCCAAGACTGCCAATCAGTTTCAGCTGTTTGTTCCCACGGATGACGGTTTTAGGTTTGCTCAGCTTGAAGGATTGCCCTCAGGTTGGAAAACTTGCAATTCGACATCTCAAGATCGACATCTCAAGATCAAAATGGCACGACAGGTGCTTGGTTTGAGCCTGCAACTCGCCCCATTCAACATTTCATTATTATTTTAGCTGTCATTCTTTATTTGAAGTTGTTGAGCAGTATTTGAATGTCGATTTTATTATTTATTTGTGTATGATTTGTTGCTGGGTGTTCATTAAGTACCCATAGACATAGGATTAGAACTGGGAAACAAAAGAACATTTCATCTTGACTGGATATCCACATGTAAGGGGTGATTTTGTTCCATTGTGTTTGCTTATCTTCTTCACTGTAGACACGCTTGTGTTTTGTTTGATGTAAAATTGGAATATGATCATTACAAACATTTGTTGCAAATAATTTTCTTTTGCAATTGCATGAAGCTTCCATTAACATGGTTCATGTTATTTAAAGACAAATTCAGCAACATCGATTATATTATGGTGTTAGGTCAAAAGCCCTAAGCTTGCACAGAGGAACTATATGTTTCATTTGCACGGATAAACGACATCCTTGCTTGTTCAAAGGCTAGATTTGTCAAAAAAAGATACAAATTGAAATTCTTTTGAGAGGTTTGTGTATTTTTGGGTAAATCCGAGTGAAGGTTCGTGATATTTTTAAAACCTTGAAAAAGGTCAATGAGATTTTTAAAATTTTAGGAAAATTTATATATTTTTTTCATTAAATCTCGGGGGGAGTCCTAGTTTTTTATCTTTATTTTCTAGATACTAAAAAGTGAGTTATAAAACTTAATAATAAATTAAAATAATTGTAGTTAGTTTTTAATTTTGTAGTAATTCTTCTAATATATGTTCTTTTATATTTTTGTGATTTTAAATTACATTTGTTAATCTTTCAAATGTTCATTTTGATCCTTGGGTTAGTTAAAAAACAAAAATGAAAATTCTTTTTACTAGGCCTTAATTTTTATTTTCTAAAAAATTTCTATATTGGTGGTTAAATTTTTAAAATTAATAGTGATTAAAGAAATGTGCATATTAAAGGATCCTAAACCCAAATTGCGATGTAATTTATTTTCATTTTCGCTTTTTGTTACCTTCCTAAGTTAGAAAGGTCAAGGTGGCCGGGTCGGGTCAAGAACTTGCTCCGAACATTGCCCGAACGTCAGACCCTGCCCCTAAAAGGTTTATGTGCAGAATACACACAACCACACCATCGGAGCTCGCTCTCGTCTTCTTCCTCGACGCTTCCGCCTCCATTCTTCTTCTCAGACTGGTACTGTGATTCCCCCCCGCAGAGAGAGAGAGAGAGAGATGTTGGACATCAATTTATTCAGAGAAGACAAGGGCCACAACCCAGAGCGCATCCGTGAATCCCAACGTCGCCGCTTCGCCAACGTCGATCTCGTCGATCAGGTCATCCGCCTTGACAAAGTATGGCGTCAGCGTAAGTATTAGCCATTTCCCCCTTCTCTGTTTGCTTCCCCAGAAAATGTGTGATAAGAAAAAGGAGAAGTGAAATTTCAAGCCTTAATTTTAAGTGCTAGTCTTGCCTCAAAGAAATCTGATGTGTCAAGATTTTTTTATGATAGTGTAGTGTGCGGAAATATAAGGTTTTATTTTTCTCAATTTCTCGTTAACAAAACAAAGCAATAACTTTCCTTTGTCTTTGGTAACTTCAGTTCAGTTCGAGCTCGACAATCTCCGCAAGGATTTCAACAAGATCAACAAAGAAGTCGCTCGTCTCAAAATCGTGCGTTATAAT
Organism: Malania oleifera; assembly: GCF_029873635.1. NCBI lineage: Eukaryota > Viridiplantae > Streptophyta > Magnoliopsida > Santalales > Ximeniaceae > Malania > Malania oleifera. Next base: position 113,862,140 of record NC_080420.1, read on the forward strand.
TTATTTTTGTGTTGCTTTGTAATATTTAGCTCTATAAAAATTTATTTGTTTAGTTGTTTATGTGTTGTCGACTTTCAGTTTATAGTAGTTGTTTATTTTATCTTATTTTTAAAAAAAATTTGTTAGCTCGTAAATTTTTTGTGATTGTATTTTTGTTTTTCTCCTTTGATATACTGAATTTATTAGTATATACTCTTTGATTGGGGGAAGTAGAGGAGGAGAAATTCTTCCCACATCTATTTTTTGGTTGACATAGAGTAGAGATGAGAAAAGAAGTGGAGAGGTGGAAGGAAAAAAGAGAGGAAAAATGTTACTTTTTTCTCCCAAATTTGAGAGATTTGGATAGAAATCAGTCAAAAGACTGAAGCATTTTGCAAAGTAGCTAGTTACCATTGTAATTGTATTGTATTTTTGGTTTTTGAAATGGAATAGGGTGGTGGAAATGAATTAATAGCTTTTGTGTAGAACTGTAGGAGGATGATAGTTTACAAAATAAAATTGGTGCTGCTTTAAAGAAAATAAGTATGTTAAAGTTGGTGTATTGCAACCAACATGGACTAGTCTAGGAATGACTGTTATCAAAGTTCACCATTTTCTATATTGGTTGGGGACACCAACTCATACAAAGTTATTTGTCTTAAAATAGTGCCACTTCCCCCTGTTTTTTTTTGTTTTGTAGGTTTCTGTCCTCTCTCTCTCTCTCTCACACACAAGCGTGCGTGCACACACACACACACACACACGTGCACGCACACACACACACGTGCGCGCGCGCACACACACACACACACGTGCGCACATATGCACACACACAAAATCAAACTAAGTGGAGTCTCTTCTCTTCTTTCTCAAAAGTTTCTTCTCTCTTCTCTGCACTTTTCTCAACTAGATAGGGTGTTGATGTTCTTGACCCTTTTCTTTATTTATCTTTGAATATACTTCTTTTTGTATTTAAAATTATTTTAAAATTTTTATTTATAATATTTGGGAATTCTTTTGTATTGAACTTAAATGCCTCATCATGTTTGCTTTTTGTTTAATTTTGAAAGAAAATTATGTCTTTTTAGTTAAATTGAACCTTTTTTTTTTTTTTTTCTCCTGGTAGAGAAATAAATTGATTAAAAGGAAGGAGGAGAGTCTATGGGGGGCAGAGGATAAGAGATCCACTGAAAAAAATGAAAAAATAATAATTACAAATTTACAATGAAGCTCCTTTCCATTCCCTATGTCTGACAATAACATTTTTGGAGCAGCCTCTTACTTATATGGGTCTCCTGCTTGGAGGCAACCCATCCCTTTGTCGACAATAACATTTTGGAGTGGCCTCTTAATTATCTAGGTTTCCCTCTTAGAGGCAACCCTAATTCTTCCTTGTTTTGAGACCTTGTGGTGGAGAGAATGGGTAGTAGGTTGGGGGATTGGAAGAGGGCTTACTTATCTTGAGGAGGTTGCATTACTCCTATTAGGGCTGCACTTTCTAACATTCCTATTTATTTTCTCTCTTTTTAAGATCCCAGCCTGGTTGGCAAATGCTTTGGAGAGGATTATGAGGGATTTTTTATGTTTAGGACTTAGGAGTGGGGAGGGTAAGAGAGATCATCTTGTTAGGGGCCTTGGGAATGTGGTGTGTATAAAAAACATTGCTCTAGTTGAAAATGGCTTTGCAGGTTCTGTTGGAGGTTGACACCCTTTAGCACATGGTAATTAGAAGCAAATATGGTTTGCATTAGAAAGTGTGGGATACCAGAGGAAGCGACAATGCTTCTCTTGCAAGTGTTGGAAATTCATCTCAGGTAGCCTACTTATTCTACCTTAGCTTCTTACTTGCACCCAAGATGGAAATTGAAATCTCATTCGACCCTGAGAGGATATTTGGGTGGGAGAGGTTTTTGTGGAGTCTTTGGTTCCCTGCATATTTGGACTGTCCATATTACATAGTTCGCCAGTTGGAGGGGGGCTCTCTCTTTCGGGATTTTCATTTTTTTGGAAATCTCTATGAGTGAGAGGTTGATGGCTTGATTAATTTGTTGGGAGTGCTTGATACTTAATTAGTTTAAAAATCAGGGCCTTCATGTGGACTTTGGCCCTTTATAGGCTAAATATAGATGACTTGATTAATTTGTTGAGAATGCCTGATACTCTTCTCCCCAAGTGAGAAATGACTCGAGGATTTGGGTGGAGATTCTTTTGGCTCTTTGTCGATCTCTCAGCTCATGAACTCCTCGAGTCCTTGTTCTTTCCCCTTGGATAATTTCGTCAAGAAGATAAAGTTTCCTTTAAAAATTAGGGCTTTCATGTGGACTTTGGCTCTTTGTAGGCTTAATACCAATGATTTGTTGCAGGCAAGGAGACCTTATAAGGCTGTCATTTGCTCCATGTGTTCTGAGTCAAATGAAACCACTGACCACTTGTTTCTCCACTGTTGTGAAGCAGCTTTGGGCCCTTTTATCTTCAGTTTTTTGTGTCTGTGGTGCTCCCTCAAACTGTTGATACTGTCTTGGTGGTGCCATACAGAGGTTTAGGAGGGGCAAGAAAGGGCTGGCCTTATGGAGGTGTGCTGTCTTCACCCTGTTTTGGACTTTGTGGACTGAAGGAAATGCTAGGATCTTTAATCGCAAAGCAACTCCTTCTCGTCTTATTTGGATAGAGTTGTCTTGAACATGGAATTTCACTGTCCTACTGTACCTGTCATGGTGTTTAGTGTATACATTGTGCAGAGGGGGCATACATGAGAACATATCATGTGGAGGGCACTTAAAAAGCCCATTCAAAATGTCAGAATCATTTCTCCGAACCAGAACAAGGCAGAGATTCTGCAACTTCTCCATTGTATTATCCATCCATAACCACTGCCCAACCTATGCTTTACAGAAATCAAACATTAAAAATTTCAGTTTGAATGCTTTTTTTTATCTATGGATTTTGTTCTCTTTGAAGCTTAACCTTTTTATGTGCTTTGTTCATTTGTTATTATTATTGGTCTAATACTTGGGGTTTTCTGGTTTGCAAAAGGCGGGTGAGGATGCAACTCAAATGATAAAGAACACTGATGAGAACAAGCAATCAACAGCGAAGAAAGATGCTGAAGTTCAGGAGGCCAAAGCAGCATTATATTCAATATTGGAAACAGTCGGAAATCTTGTGCATGATTCAGTACCAGTCAGCAATGATGAGGTACATTTTGTTCATTTTCATGGTAGTTAATATAGTTGTCAAAATTGTACAGTTCTCGATTCAGTTCAGTAGCATATTCAGTGAGCATTGCATCCGACACAAATCCTAATGAGCCTGTTGGTTACCATTTGAACCCATGTATTTAAAAATTCAAAAATTCACTACTTTTTACAACGAAAAAGCCTTAAAGCTTTTTCCAAGGGCCTTTAGAACCAAAATAAACAAATGTTTATACTTTTATCTCTCTTTTTATTTCAAAAATTTTTTAGAGAACTTTTTTATTGAGTTCTACAATTCCATGAGCTCTCCCTTTTGTTGATTCTCATCAAGAATAGTTTTTTCTGAAAATTGAAGTGTTTAGACATGGAGATTTTTAACAATTTGACATTTCAAAGGCAAGTCACTTTTTACTTTTCAAGTGTCTAATAAATGGCATAATTTTCATCCATACATAGATGTTATATTAGGGTACAAGATTGTTCAATTTTCATCTATATATTTCATTTTTAATATATATATATATCATTGTACAACGTTTTAAGTACACATTCACAACTCGGTTCAATTCTTGATTCTTGATTCACAAAATTAAGATTTTGATTCACAATTCAAACCTGATTTGACAACTATGGTCTAGTGTTTGCTCAGAATCTACTAGTAGCTCCCTTTTCAATTTATACTTGCAGGCCAACAATGCAATAATTCGATCTTGGGGAGAGAAACGAACAGAACCGAAATTAAGAAATCATGTGGAGCTTGTTGAGCTACTTGGAATTGCAGATATAAAGAAAGGTATTAATGTGAATGTGTTGTTTTAGATTGTCCAGTTCTAAAGGCTGGTCCCTTTTTTGGAAGTTAGAGCTTAGAATGATTAATATATTTTCAGTATAAATTGGCCGTGGTTTATTGTACATCTCCCTTTAGTTGTGTATTATACATTTGTTTTAAATCAATTGCAGTTTTATAATTTTTTATTTTTGGTGTAACATATTTTACTCAAGTTTGATGGCCAAAACTAAAAATGTTATTCTTTAATTAAGTGTGTCTAAGTGACTAGAATTTGGGAACTTTTGTTTTATCTAAAAGTGAGTACGTTGGTATATATAGGTCATTAAGAATCTGAGCAATTAGTAGTGGCAATTACAATCCATACCCATTAATCCACCCATATGCAGCATAATAATTGGGTTAGGGTACACCCATGTAATTTTATGAGTCATAATGGGCGACCCATCCAAAAATTAAATGAATAAAAATGAGTGTACCCGCTTAATCCATCAACCTATTTAAATTTCCAACTTGATTAATCATTAGTAATCTATTCAGTCCACCACATTTCAACCATACTATGATTGCATAATTAATATTATAATTTGGATATCTATGTATTTGTAACATAATTATAGATAGTTTAGTTCAAATATTTATGTAATATTTACGTTAGTATTTATGTACGTAATTGATTTTGTTCATCCAAACCAATTGTCATGCAAGCATTTATGTAATCATGTAATTTATTTGGTCTAGATAAGTCCGTAATTATGTAGGTATTTAACTATGTGGGCTGCACCTATCGTTTGAAATTAAACTACATAATTACGTAATATACTATTATTTGGAATCTATGTGCATAGTTTTATATAATTACGGATATCTCAGTTCAAATATGTACGTAGTTACGCAATTTGGAATGTACGTAATTGGTTCGGTGTGGTTATCCAAGCCAATTAATATGCATGCATGAATGTAATTACGAACCAAATATGTCTCTGTAATTATATAAATATGTAATTATAGTATTAGATACAATTATCGTTTGAAATTAAAGTGTATAATTACATAATCAATACTATAGTCTGGGAATCCATGTACATAAATTTATAATTATGGACAATTCAGTTCAAACACATACATAATTACGCAATTATGAGTGTACACAATTAGTTCGGTTTGACTATGCAAACCAATTACTATGCATGCATGCATGTACGTAACAAAGTTGGTTTGGTTAAGATATGTCCATAATTATATAGATATGTAATTATATTATTGGATACAACTATTATTTGAAATTAAACTATATAATTAGTTACGTAGTCAATACTATAATTTGGATCTATATACATAATTTTGTAATTATGGACACCTTGGTTCAAATATGTATGTAATTATGCAATTATATGTGTACACAATAATTTTGGTTCGGTTAGGCAAACTAATTAATATGCATGCATGCATGTACACAATTACGTAGTTAGTTCTGTTTAGATATGTCTGTAATTTTGTAGGTATGTAATTATAATATTGGCTGAACCCACCATTTGAAATTAAACTACATAACAACTCGAAGACCCACCATTTGAAATTAAACTACATAACAACTCGAAGATGTATCATATATGTACATAATTTTGTAATTATGGATAGTTTGGTGTTCGAATGTATATGTCATTACGTAATTGTGTATGCACGTAATTGTTTTGGCTTAGTTATCCACACCAATTAACATGCATGTACTTAATTATGTAATTGGTTTGGTTTAGATATGTATGTAATTATATACGTACGTAGTTATAATATTGACTATGCCTATCATTTGAAATTCAAATACTTAATTACGTTTATTTAACAATAATTTTCAATTGAGCAATAGATTGAATAACCCTCAAAGATGGTGGGAGATGTGCAATGATAACATTTGAGACATAGATCGAATAACCCTCAAGGATGGTGGGAGATGGATAACATTTGGAACTATAATTAATTTCACCTGATATTTACAATTGACTTTGAATGCTTTAAAATTAAATAGATAAGTTGGTTGATCCATGTGCCAATGGGTAGGGTCATAAATGGGTCAAATTATTTTTAATAAACTGATCATAAATGGATAAATGGGTTATTAATGACCCAACCCATCTTGATCTATTTAACATGTCTAATGATGAAGCAAAGACTAAAGGACAAGGGTTCGGACTACTGGGGAGAAATAATGGAATTTACGTGTACATCAAAAGTTTTCTTTTTAGTCCTAAGATTTTTGGCTTTTTCTTTTTCTCTAAATTTTTTTTGTGAACTTGTATGCATATTTGAGACTCCATGTATGTTGTTTTTGGATGATATTGTGTAACTTAACTATGGAGAGAATCTTTAAAATCTAACATTTCAAGATGAGTAGAGTAAGATAACACACATAAAATGCAATTTTAGTAACCGTGGCTGCAATAACGAAGAAAATGTTAAACTCGATGGTTAAGAAATTCGTATGAGTAGTAGATTTCATTAGCTTGGATCTATAATGCAAGTAGAATGAGAAATTAAAAAAGTGAGTGAAAAAGAAGTTGGGAAAAATATAAAGTTCTTTTGGTTTCTTGTATGATTGTGAGACACCTCTAAAATAAAGGAAAACTTTATAAGATAGCTTTAATGCTGGTTCTGTTGTGTGGGGCAGAATATTTGGCAGCTAACAGATAAATCATCCAAAAAGTAAATGTAGTTAAAAATGGGGATTTTAAGATGGATGAGCAGTGTAACTCAAATATAGTAATGGTAATTTAGTAGTAGTACTTGCAGAAAATAAGAGAAATGTCGGTGAAGATGGATTCGGCACTTGCATATCCATAGTAAGCATTATTTTGTAGACTGAACAATACTTCAGTGATGAAAGAGTGATTAGTTGATGTTAGATGCTATAAGAAGAGGGAGGTATAGGGCCTATAGGCACATCAAAGATTTTCTTTGAGTCCTTATTTTTTTGTTCTATTTATGTATGAACTCAGTATGCGCACCCAAAGTGAGGTTTCATATTGTGTGTTGTTTGTGGATGATATTAACTAATCTAAATTACTGTTTTGACTTGGCTCGATTTGAATACACCCCTAATCCAACTCAAACCCTATCTTCAAATCAAACCATAAACCTGATCATCCTATGAAAATTTTTCATTGTAAGAGGACCAACTGCTTCTTTATGGCTTAGAAAACAGTCCAGGAATTGCTGAAAAACTCAACAGTTGTCAGAAACATCCTGTGCCCTTCTCCGAATCTCAAGAGTCCTTCCATATTTCTCAAAACCAGCTGGATAGTCACAAAACCCTCTGTTCTTTTATCTATAGGTTTGTGAAATACCATTGCCAAAGGAGTCCTTGAGCACCCCCACACATCTGCTGATTCACGGCAGCTCTGACCCCAGGTGGCATTGGTGCGTGAGACATCTTCCCATCCTAATTTGGTTGATATTTCTTCCCCCCAGCCACCCCCCCCCCTCCCCCCCAAAAAAAAAAAGAGAAAAAAAATCCAACAATTTTCTATTGTTTGCTCGTGGCAAGTTGTTAGTTGTTGTTTAGTACTATTAAGGTCAATGGTGAGTTTCTTGGGGCAGTGGCAGTGCTTGTATGTTGTTTTTTTGTGGGCTGTGGCTGTGTAATGTCAAGTTGTTGGTGATTTGTTTGTGGTTGTTTTAGTCGTTCACTTTGTTTGTGGTTGTCCTGGTTGTTTTGGCTGCTCACCTTGTTTGTAGTTTGTCAGTGTTGGGATGGAGTCCATGAATTCTAAAAGCATGTTCTCTTCATCATTGGCACGAACAACAACCGAAAAGTTTGATGGAAAGAATTATGTTTAGTGGTCTAAGGCTGTTAAGGCTTATTTGACAAGATTAGGTAAATCTACCACAGTTGTTCCAATCTAGGCGTTTTGATGATAAAAGTAAAGAAGTGTGGGTTCAGGAACACACATTGATTGTTCCCCTCTTATGGAACTCGATGGAACCTCAAATTGTATGGATGTGCATGCATCTAGATGTATGCAAGGAGATTTGGGATTGTCAAGCTCTTGTATTCCAATAACATTACGAGTATGTACAATCTATCCTTTGAGATTTTCAGTTACAACAGGGAGATAGGAGTGTCATAGAGTTGCGGAGAAGAAGTGTATCCATGAGGAGTTTAATGTTGTGTAACCTATAACTATCGGGTTTGAAACCTGAGTTTGAGGTTTCCGGTCCCATCTACTTGGTAGTGTAGAGTTGCAATACTTTTTCAATGTTTGCTCTCGTATATTTCATGCTTCCTCTAGCACGAATTCCCTAACTCTTGCTTTGAGAGGATTGCTTTGTTAATAGGGCGATTATGGATTTCACCCAAGTAGTTGCAAAGGCTCTCAAGGTGGTTCAAGTGGCCCTAGGGGAAGAGATGGATGAGGTAGCGGCCCTCTTTGCAACTGCACTCATTGTGGATAAGGAGGTCATGCTATTGAGCAGTGTTGGGATCTCCGTGGTAAACTACCTAGTGTCGCCCATGTAGCCACTGCTCATTCCACTCTCGAGCCCAAGTCGGGAGCAGCGTACTATATCTATAATAGAGGGAGAATATTCCAAATTCTTGTAGTATCAAGCATCCATCAAGTTTCCTTCCTACTACATCTCTTGCTCAGATAGGTATCCCTATAGCTTGCTTGTCATCTAGAATTTCTCGCCATAGTCCTTGGGTGAATAGGTATACCTAATTTCTTCTCTACACTATAGTATTCTGAAAACTTACCTCATGTAGTCATGTTATCCTCTCTAATGGGCCCACCACTACCATTAAGGGAATTAGGACTTTAAATCCCACATTCTCAGTCTCTCATCCTTTGGTTTTGTGTATTTTCAAATGTCAAGCTCCCTTTTAGTCGCATACCAGTAAGCAAGATTACCAAATCCATTAATTGTTAACGTTGTTCTTAGATTTTGTGGTCATTCAAGATTTGAAGATGTGAAAGACAATTGAAGGAGGATGTGAAGCAGGTGGACTTCACTACTTTGAGCTGCTATCTCCTTCTATTACCTACGCTGTTGATGCCACACCACTCCAAATCCATTGTTGCATAGGTTATCCTTTGTTGGAAAAGATAAAACAACTAGTTCTACTTTGATTCCCGTGTATAGTCTGAGTGTGAGTCTTGTTGTTGGGAAAGCATCATCATGTTCTTTTTTCTTCCCAAGTCAATCTTGTGCTATAAGATGCTTCTTTTTGGGCTGCTGGTGTACTTATAAAGGATATTGTAGTTATAGCCCTAAATGGTAGGGGTGTTCATGATGGTGGCTTAAGGGAAGAGAGTCTCCTCTAGTTTCTACTGCAACACCTTTGGTTTCCTTATCTAGTGATCCCATTACCCTCGATGTTGATCCTCCCATTGCTTTCTAGAAAGATAATCGTATATGTACACAGCATTGCATGCCCAACTTGTTTTTCGCTATAAATTCTTGTCATTATTGTTTTGTTACTATTCTTTTGTCGCTCCTCCTAAGTTTGTTTATGAAGCCTTAGCTCACATTGTATGGAAGAATGCAATAGGGTGAAGAGATGAATGCATTGCAGGAAAATGATACTTAGGAATTGGTATCTCTTCCTCTTGATAATTCTGTGGTTGGTTGTTGCTAAGTAATATATTGTGAAAGTCAGCCTTGATTGATTAATCCCTCGTTTTAAGGCACGTCTAATTGCTAAGGGATATACTTTGGTGTATAGTTTCAATTATAAGCTTGTCTCAGTACGTTTGCTCATCTCTTTAGCCACTACTTGTCATTGGCCTCTACATCAGTTAGATGTGAAGAATGTCTTTATAGGTTTATTTTGAGTGATCACCTAGGTTTCTTGTTCAAGGGGGTTAGGATTTCGGCTCTAGAAATCATTGTATGAGCATGGTTTGGTCATTTCAGTGTTGTAATACTTAAGTGTGGATTCTGATGGTGTGTAGTAGATCACTATGTGTTTTTTCACCATACTCCATTTGGTAGGTTGCTGATTATTGTATATGTGGATGACATTATGATTACTAGTGACAATTATCAAGGCATCCATGGCCTAAAACATTTTCCACTAAGTTTCAAACCAAAGATATGGGACCGTTGAAGTAGACTTTGTGGGTGTAGAAGTATCCTGATCTTGTATAGGAACCGTTTTATCAAAGTGGTAGTATGTCCTTGATCTTTTGAATAAGATTGGGTTGCTGGGATCCAAACCTATTGATACAATGATGGGTCCTAATAGCAAGTTAGTGCCAGATGTGTAATTTGTTGCCCAACCTAGGACGGTATTAGAGACTTGTTGTAAAGTTGAATTATCTTACAGTCACTTGACCATATATATGTCCGAGAATAAGTCACTAGGATGCTGTAATTCACATCTTGAGATATCTCAAAGGTGCACCTAGGAGAGGCCTCTTATATCAAAATTAGGGTCACACTTATATTTATGGATATATAGATGTAGATTGAGCCAATCCAAGCACATTGGAGGAGTTTTTGGCAATTTCTTTTGTTGAGTTTGGTAGGAGTAAGGAAGGAATAGTGCTACAGGATTGTGCTCTATTTGCAGTATTTTGGGTTTTGTGGAAGGAACATAACAGGTGCATATTTTCAGGGAAGAAGTTATCATTTTTGTTGGTGTGGAAGAAGATCCTTTATTTGGCTTCTCTTTGGTGTTTGGGTAATGGAAACTTCAAGGGGATGTGTTCTTTGGATATTCAGCATGATTGACATTCTTTGTTGACTTTTCAGGGAGTGCTGATTTTCATTTATTGTACTTTGCACTTTTTGGTTTTCTTTTTTTGTTTCTCTAGAGTTCCCTAGTTTTCACCAAGGAGATGTCTCTTCTCTTGATTGTACATTCTTAATCTATCATATGAATTTCTTTTGCTATTGAAAGAAAAAAGATGCAGATTGTGCCTCGTCTTCTTCTGGAAGGAGATCCACAACTGGGTATTGTATCTTTGTTGTTGGTAATTTGCTTTCCTAGAAGAATAAGAACAAAATTGTGGTGGCCAAGTCAAGTGCTGAGTCAGATTATAGGGCCATGGCACAGTACATGTGAACTTGTTTGGTTGAAGAACGTTGTGGAAGAACTGGGTTTTTCACATTATTAGTCTATGAAATTGATGTGTGAATGTGTGATAATTAAGTTGCTATTCATATTGCCTCCTCAATCTTCATTGGGCAAACAAAATACATTGAAGTCAATTGTCACTTTGTTCGGGAGAAACTTGTGCAGAAGTTAATTAAAACCGCTTATGTGAAGTTTGATTTGCAACTTGCTGACTTGTTCACTAAAGCTTTCGGAGGTGCTTATGTTAAATTCATTTGTAATAAGCTAGGACCATATGATATCTATGCTCCATCTTGGGGATGAATGTTGAATTGTTATTTTGATCATTTAGTATAATTAGTATCTGCTATTGTTATGTTAATAAGCATGAGTCAGCAAGGATATTGTGTTCACTGGTATGTACTTGACATATATTCTAAATAGAGGGAGAGACCTATCATTTGTGATTATGTCTTTTGTTTTACCCAGTATCTCAACACTAACAATGACAGATTACAAAAGTAAATGTTGTTAAAATGAGGGTGTTAAGGTGGATGAGCAGTACAACTTCGGCATATTCATAGTAACTAGTAGTTGCACGCATGAAATAAGAGAGGGCAATAAAATGGTTGGACACTTGCAACATAGACCAAGTAGAACTTTAATGAGAGAGAGTGGTTGAATTTAGATGATATAGGAGAGTAGAGGGGCATACCTAAAATAAATTCCAGTAGAGTATAGCCATATAAAAAGGATTTAATAGCATTTCAAGAGTGTAATTTTTTGAGGTATTACCTAGATTGTGCAAAATGGGGAAAAATTATTGACATAGAGAACCCCTTCCGGTGGAACTTAAGGGGCGGTTGCTTGTATTTTCAATTGTTTTATCAAATTGAAAAACATCACCATATGCAAGTTTGGAGTGTAGTGTGACCAAACTTAGAAATTGAACATGTGCCATAAATTTTCTCATAGAATCCATAGTTTTTATTGAGAAATTAACACTTGCATATAGATTCAGTTTTATAGGTCAATGACAATTTGATCTACCTGACTATCATTTGGATTTTAATCTTTTTTATATGATAAATTGTTATTTATCTTCCTAGTATAAAAGCGTTCACATGGGTGCATACAATCCTTTAATTTGGCGTGTGAATTTAATAATTGTTGGTTTATTACAATAATTGATAGAGATTTATGACATATGTTATGGGATTGACTCCATCGTCGTTTATTTGTTTCTCCCCTGCTCATGAAGTCAGGTGTATTTATTTTAATTGAACTTTATCTTTAAAATACTAGGTGCTAATGTGGCGGGCGGTAGAGGATTCTACTTGAAAGGTGATGGTGTACGCCTTAACCAGGCTTTGATTAATTTTGGTCTTGATTTTTTGGAGAAAAGGGGATACACAATGTTGCAAACTCCATTCTTCATGAGAAAAGATATTATGGCAAAGTGTGCTCAGTTAGCCCAGTTTGATGAAGAACTTTACAAGGTAAAATTTCTAAAATCAAGACAGATCATCAGTGCCATGTGTGGTTTGAAGTTTCCATGAATGTATCAAAATTTCAAATAACATTTCTGTTTTAACGGTCTTGAAAACGGAATAGGGGGTTTGGGTGGTGAGGGGTGTTTCAGTTCCCATTTTACAGCATTTCCTTTGATATTTCTATGAACAATTCAGAATTTATCAAAATATTGAAATAAATTGGTAAAAAAATAGTCTATGGAACATTTTAAGATTGAATCTTTGAATTCCAAAATCCTCCAATATTGAAATTCAATATAGTACCTTTTTTGCAAAATTTTGATGCATATTTTGTGTTTCAATAAATTTGGTAATTTTGACAGGTCTTCAACTATATTATAAGCCATCTCAAGTGAAAAAGCCAAAACAACTTTCTATTTGACCTTTAATTTCCAAATGGGTTTTATATCTGCATTTTTTTGAATATGATATTTACTTAATTTATGAATTGCATTCATATTAGTTGGGGTGTATTTAGTGTTCTTATAGTTTTTAGTCATGCTTATTTTTCTAAATCAGGCATTACTATATAATTGTGTTTTATTTACAGTAATGTAGTTCTAAACATGCATTAGCATCCCTATTAATGGTTCCCAAAGTTTCATTAAAAAAAATCCATGTTTTACAACTAGTTTACTTTTTTTTTTTTTTTTTCCAAAATAGAAATGAAAATTCTAGTGGAAATTTTCATATTGTTGGTGCCTCACAATAAGATTTTATTTGTGTTGGTGAACTCATAATTAATTTACGTTTTTAGAAGTTTTACTGTTTGTCCAAGATGTTATCAGGCAGTGAACTGCATCTTTTGAATGTCTTGAATGTAAAATATATTGTAACAGGAAGTTTTCTTTAGAGCTCTCACGTGAGGCATTTGGTTCCCCATTGAGCTTAATATTAACTCATTAAATGAGTTGCTTCCTGTAAAAGTCGCGTGGTAGTCAGCTTTGCAAATGCAAATATAGGGTATAGGCCCTCAAATGAGTAATACTTTGTGGACTTGTTGGTAATATATTGCTACCACTTGACTAATGTTTGGTTAGTTACCAGAGAGGAGAAAGGAAATGAAATAAAACTGACAAATGCATGAAAGAAAGGAGAAGAGAGAAAATTTTAATATTTTCATTGTTTGTGAAGAGAAAAATAACAAACTAAGCCTTAAGTCCCACTGGGTGGGCTCAGCTACATGAATCCTTTTTTGCCCAATTTATGCGATCATGGACAATTTCCTTCGACAAATTCAGGGCTATTAAATCTTATTATCTCATTATAAGTTATTTTATTTCTACCCCTACCCATTCTATTGTCCCTCAAAATAACTAACTCACTCCTTCTCACAGACGCATTATGTGGCCTACAATGCAAGTGCTCAAATCATTTGAATCATCCCTCGCTTATCTTCTATAGAGCTATGCCTAACTTACTGTTAATATGTTCATTTCTTAATTTATCATTTAATGCTATACCACTCATCCATCTTAGGATTCTCATCTCAGCAATTTTCATATTTTAGATTTGTTGTTTCTTAGTCACACAACATTTGGATTCATATAGCATATAGCTGGTCTTAAGTCATCCTATAAAACTTTCCTTTTAATTTTAAGGGCATTCTTTGATCACAAAGCATGCGCAAAATACTTCTCCATTTTACCCAACCTGCTTTAACTCTACGTATTACATCATCTTCAATTTCTCCTTCAAGTTGCATAATAGATCCAATGTATCAAAATGTCGTAATGCATAATAGATCCAAGGTATCACCATGGAACCTCATTTTAAATACTCTAGTGAGTTCATCCATCACTAAAGCAAAAAGATTAGGACTCAAAGCAGATCCTTGATGTACACCTATTGTGATTAGAAATTCTCTAATCTCTTCACCTATACTCCCAACACTAGTCATTATTCCATCGTACATATCCTTAATGACATTCGTATACCTACTACATACACCTCTTTTTCCTAGAACCCATCATAAAACTTCCCTAGGTACCAAAAAGGGGAAAATTAAATGACTAAAAAACTAAAAATTTGAAGGCAAAAATTGTTCCTTGTGCTTTTAACTATCATGCATAAACATGCTTTAAAAATTTTCCCTTCAAAATCACATTTTTTAGAGCAAAAATTTGTTGGCCCAAAACCAGAAGGGAAAGTTTCATGTAATTTTCCTTTCTCTTTTCTTTTTCATCCCTCTTAATCTACAAAGAAAACTCGATGTATGTGAACAATTAAACAAATTGCCTCAAGTGCTGCTTCTCTTGCTTTCCTTCAATGTGACTTTCATTTTCAGGATGTAGAAATTGTATTCATTTCCTTGTGTGGTTGATAAAACAAACTTTGTGCGTTGAAGCAAATTATTTTTCCTGCAATCATTTGTTGCTTTTCTTTTGACATTTGTCCCCTGGATTTTACTAATTTTTTGTATGTTAAAATGCTCTGGGTTTTATGGAAAAGATAAGCTAAATTTGAGAATTCTGTAAGGTTAACATGACTTTTTTCTTCTTTGGGTGTTCAAAAGGTTACTGGTGAAGGAGATGACAAATACCTGATTGCTACAGCTGAGCAACCACTCTGTGCCTATCATTTAGATGATTGGATCCATCCTTCACAGCTACCCCTAAGGTTTTTCTTTGGTGAACCAGTGTTGGATGTATGGTTTTTAAAGATTTGTGGTGGTTTTTGCTCATAACTATTATGTCTTCTTCCAGATATGCTGGATACTCATCTTGCTTCCGTAAAGAGGCAGGTTCTCATGGTCGAGATACTTTGGGAATATTCCGGGTTCATCAGTTTGAGAAAGTGGAGCAGTTCTGCCTTACCAGTCCTAATGGCAATGACTCTTGGGACATGCATGAAGAAATGATAAAAAATTCAGAGGAATTTTACAAGATGGTATAAGATGTCCTCAGAATGTAGGACGTTCCAATTTTGTTTCTTTTATCTTATTTTCCATTTTTTATTGCTTCAAAAACTATAGGATTTATTATTTTTATGCATTTCCATGATTATTGTGCCAACTTATTAGTTTGAAAGCAAAAATAGAGGGAGAGGGTAAGACAATAATGTTTAAAAAAATTATCCTGACTCACATCACAAAATAAATCTGCCAGCTTGTAAACTCTGGTGCTGTGGTAGTTGAAATTTTACTCAACAGGAGAACTAGAAAAAGGGGTCGGGGGAAGAGTGGATGTAGAAACCTCCACCCCCTCCCGCCCCCCTCCCCCTCCCCCTCAGGCGCAGTTTCACACACAAGAATGGAAAAAAGAAAAAAAAAAAATCAAGCAAAAATAAGAAAAATGAAAAATAAGAATAGGTGGAAAGTAAAAAAAATCCAACAGTAGACCACTCTAGTCTGCTGTGTTTTACGTTCTAGAGGGAAATTTTCGTGAATGGGTTCCCCATGTTGACCCGACTATCAAGTAATGTGTTATTTCTTGGAATCTAACAATAAACTCTGGTGCTGTGGTAGTTGAAATTTTACTCAACAGGAGAACTAGAAAAAGGGGTCGGGGGAGGAGTGGATGTAGAAATCTCCACCCCCTCCCCCTCAGGCGCAGTTTCTCACACACAAGAATGGAAAAAATATAAAAAAAATCAAAAATCAAAAATAAGAAAAATAAAAAATAGGAATAGGTGGAAAGTAAAAAAAATCCAACAGTGGACCACTCTAGTCTGCTGTGTTTTACGTTCTAGAGGGAAATTTTCGTGAATGGGTTCCCCATGTTGACCCGACTATCAAGTAATGTGTTATTTCTTGGAATCTAATAATAATTTCTTCATCACAGCTAAACATCCCCTATCAAGTTGTTGTGATTGTTTCTGGTGCTTTGAATGATGCGGCCGCAAAGAAGTATGATTTGGAAGCATGGTTCCCTGCATCCAGTACTTACAGAGAACTTGTGTCCTGCTCCAACTGTACAGACTACCAGTCCAGAAGATTAGAAATTCGATATGGGCAGAAAAAGGTTAGTACTGTTTTTCCAAACTAAAAAAATAGCCATTAGTTTCTTAGGAGCTCCACATCTATTTCCCTGATTACAAATGAGTGAGTTCCATGCTAAAAATGTGAGGGTTACCATATCGAAAAGTGCATTTTATACAATATCTTATGTAAATTTGACAGATTGGAATCCCTTTGGTGCCATCTAATAAATACTTTTTTGACTTGTGTATATATATACTGTGTAAATTCAGCAATTAAAGTGAATACTAAAGTGAATAGTTTCATGCATTCTTTGCAGAGAAGACTACATAGGAAAAGTAGGCAATGTTGACGGTTTTGGATGTGATGGTTTCAAATAAACTTAGGTTATGTTTTAGTTCATAGAATGAAGAATTTGATAGTTTATATTAAAAAAAAAATTGATACTGTCATAAAACAAATGACAATCCAAAATTTTTTATGAATCTATAACAAGAAATGGACAAGGAATAACTATTGCCAAATTTCACCATGGAAATGCCTGTTCCTTTTATATTCCACATTGGTTGTAATAAAAGGAATAAGACAAGGAATAACTATTACCTCTAGTCCCAAATTTCTCGTATTCCATCTTATTCCCGCAAATCAAATGTAACCTTAATTCATCTCCCATATCTATTTGTCTTCCATGAGTTGAACTTTGTCACTCTAGGATGCTTTTCTCCATTTTAACATCATATTTCTTATCAGACATAAATTCAGACTACAAGTTGCTCCAAACCTTATATTTACATTTTTTTTTTGTAATTGTGGGAAAAATACAAAATGGGTATTTTCTGCTAGCATTTTTTGAAAAAAATTGCATGTGTAGCGAGTAAGGTAGGTTTGCCAGTACAAATATAGTACCAACATTTGAAACTTTTTTAAAAAAGAATTGTAGAACATGTTTAAAAGACATGGTTGGGGTGTGTCACCACGTTAGTGGAAAATAGACTTAGCGTTTGCTAAATATGATTGTTTTTCCTTTATCTTTGTTGATAGCATGACCTGAATCCGTTCTATGTATGTATGAAGGATTTTTCCCCCCTTTGCGGTTGTATGATTGTTCAATGCATGTTTGTTTGCTGCAGGGTAATGAACAGGCAAAGCAATATGTTCACTTGTTGAACTCTACCCTAACAGCAACAGAGAGGACTCTTTGCTGCATTCTTGAGAACTATCAAAGAGAAAATGGACTCAAAATACCTGAAGCTTTGCAACCATTTATGGGTGGGAAGACTTTCCTACCATTCCAGAACAAGCCAGCTCCCGAAGCGAAAGGGAAGAAATCCAAGCCCTAGTTAATTAACACAACATTGGATTTTCCTTATTGCAGTAAAATTTAGGGGAGTTTTAAGTTAACAGTCCAAAACAATCCCCCTCCCAACTCTCCCCAAACCAACCAAAAAAAGATAAACCAAAGCAATTGAAGGAGCAGCAGGAACCTCCATTGTTTTATGAGGTGCTTCCAAACAATTTTGAGCTATGATTTTGTAATTCATGTCATGAAGTTGGTACTGTAAGATCATAGGGCTTCTATGGATTTTGTAAGTGGTTGACAGGACTTGGGCTTGTGGATTTTCCTTTGGACATTTTTTGAAGGCCAATATATTGGAGAAATGACATATTTTAAGTACTCAACCATCTGCTGTGTAGTTGCAAAATTTGATGCAACCTTGGGGCAAATTAGCACCAATATGGAAGCAAGCTAGTAAAGAGAGTAGGGAAGAAAGTTGCAAGTTCTTTTATAATGATTCAGCTATCCTAACCCTATATGCTCTCCCAAGGTTCCAATCACCTTAAAATCCACTATTACTAATGAAGCTTATAACCTATTTAGCATTTACTTTCACAGAGAAAATGACACCATGCTCTGAATACAAGGGCAAGGATATTCTCAAAAGGATAGATAGACTATTTGAAACTCAAGTGTGAAACAAAAAACATGAAGTAAGTTATTAAGATATGACAAGAGTTTCTAAGATTTTCTCTCTTCAAAAGAAGAAGAGGGAGTCTTAACAGATTTGGGCTGAGGGGGCATGCATATGTATCTTTGGTGTTCAAACGAATGTATATTTGCGGAATGTAGTAGGTGTTTGCATCAGTTCTATTAGATGGTCAAGTGTAGGTTTTAAAATTATTTGTTAACAATGTTGTCTTGAATGATTGAATAAGAGATATAGAGTAATGTTGGGCTATAAAGACCACCCACACTACTATTCACAAAGGCTTGCACACAATAAAATGGCAAGAAATAAAAATAAATAAATAAAATCACAGCACGAAAAAAGAGTTTTGGGGTTCGGCCTCTACGAACAACCAAACGTAAACGAGAATATTATAATTCTCTCCTCACAAATTATGAGAACTCAAAAATCTTTTCTAATCAAACTGAGAAAAGTAGAGTTGTAAGAAGAATTCAAAGTGAACCCTCACAAGACACTTTTGACTTTTAACTTGAACTAACACTCTTCGGACACACTTGTACATGATCATGAGACATTTTCCCTTGTTGTAAACCTAAAATACATACCGGTCAACTAGCCATATTAAATAATCACATAATAGTATTTATTTATTTTTGAGTAAAATCAAGACATGATTTTTTAAAAATGCATTCTTGCACGTTTGAGAAAAATGGTCATACGCATTATCTATTGAGAAAAAACCTACCATACAAAAATGAACAAATGTACGTAACTACCTCGAAAATGAGCTCGTAAGTCCACTTGCTTTTGAAAATAAAATTTTGCAATGTTAATTGTGTAAATATTGTCTATACCTAGTGATAGAGCCAACATCTTTGTTTGATTCGATCACTTGTACTTATTTTGATATTAAACAGACACTATCGTACCATGAATTAATTATAATACTTGAGAAATCAACACAAATAAATATAAAATATATATAGTACCATCATTATAAAACTCCTAAATTAGACGTATCTTAAAATTTTTCATTATAAAATTTTAAAACGACTATATTTTTAAAGCTAAAACGCAACTGCTTCTAGTGCTATGTTTGATTGTTTTTTTCTCCTCTATTTCTTCATCTCTCTCTCTCTCTCTCTCTCTCTCTCTCTCTCTCTCTCTCTCTCTCTCTCTCTCTCTCTCAAATTAATCAATTATCTTTATTTTTATTTTACTTTTTTTTTTCAAAAATTTCAACTAAATTTTTTCCTTATCTCTAATATTTACTCTTTAGTTTAATCCAATATGAATTATTGTAAGAATAGGGCAAATAGGGTCAAGTAATAGTAAATATTTTGACTGAAATTTATAATTTTAATAAGAATATTTTGGAATGTTAAAACGTAAATAGTACAAAAGGAGCTATCGGTAATTATGAGTTAGTTATTAAATATTTATATGTTTTTAATTGGGATAAGTATATATATCTTTAAGAAAAGGCAAATGCATTAGAAAAGGGAAGGAACAAGTAATCTTGAACTTCCAAGAATATATAGCTCATTGAAAACAAAATAAACTAACAGAAGGTCAGCCTACAGGACATGCAGGCTTGCCTCAAAATTAAACCCTACTAGGAGCAGCCTTGAAAAAGAAAAGAGCAATCAAAAGTTAGCCGCTCAAGTCCGAAACGATAGACAAAAACTCCTCCTAGTTTAACGATTTCAAGTTAATCTTGGTCCGGCGCCAATGGTGCAAATTTGAGAAGCATTTGTGTGAAACCAATGAGATTTTCCCATTACTCTTCTTCCATATTTCCCAACAAATGGCTGCCGGTATTGCAAGTGTGAAGCTTCTAAGATATCCTTTGATTTTGGAATAGTTCGAAGTGTAGAACAATGAAGACAACTCTTTTGGCATGACCCAATGTAGGTTTAGCCTTTGCCAAACTATAGCTATTAATGTGTGTTCAGTCTCACATCGTTTTTATGAGCAGTTCTAAAGTCAGTATAAGATCCTCTTAGTTCTCTCATCTTAATACTTAGGTTTTGAGGATGCGCTCTCTAACATGGTATCAGAGCTGGGCCTTGGGCTGCTTGGCTCCTCCATGGGTTGGATTTCTTCTCGCCTCATTTCTTCCATTGGCTATCCTCGCCTCATTTCCCCCATGAGTTCAAGGGGGAGTATTAATGTGCGTCCAGTCACACATGGTTTCAGTGAGCAGTTCCAAAACCAGTATAAGATCCTCTTAGTCCTCTCTCCTTAATACCTAAGTTTTGAGGATGAACTCTCTAACAATAGCCCAAGTCTTTCTACTAAAGGCGCAATGCAGGAAGAGATGGTCTACTTCTTCTTTTTCTTTCTTACAAAGAAAGCACATAGAAGCTAGCGTCCACCATATTTTTTGCAAATGATAAGTTGCAGGGATTTTGTTTTTAATTGCCAATCAACAAAAGACGCTAATCTTTGAAGGGATGAAGGGGTTCCACAACGTTTTGAGAGGGGCACTTAGCTTAGCATGAGAGTTCTTATGAGAGAGGTAGTTGTACAGACTAGCCACCGAGAAAATTTGAGAACTATAAAGGTCCCATATATACTGTTAGAACAGGAGTAGATCCCTAGTAACTATGAATTCTAAGAAGAATGGACTTAGTAAGCTGCTATATATGTCTCAAATAAATTAAAATTACTTTTCCCAAAATAGAAAAAAAATTATATTTATTTGTAATAATTCCTTTTATCCATCTAAAATCCAAAATTTTCATTTATAGATTTTTTAAAGTATCAAAATACTCATTGATTATTTTTGTATTAATTTCTTTTTCAACTTAAAATGGTGAAAAAAATCCTTAAAATCCCAAGATTTTTATAGACATCATTTTATCACATTTTAATAGGAATTGTCATAAGTGTAAAAAATTCATATTAAACTTAGTTTTTTTTTCTTCTTTTTGAGCAAAAAAAAAAAAAAGGAAATTCAAATTTCAGAACTTTATTTTTCTCTTGTTCCTTTTCTCATTTTCTTTCATGCACATTCAAATTCCCACCTCATATATTTTATTTTATTTTATTTTATTTTTTATTGGTAGAAGAGGGTGATACCTCCTTACTTTATTAGAAAACTTCTCACTTATGGAAGAGGATAACCGTGATTCCACTAAAGCAAATTACAAACATATAGAAACAAAACATACCAAAAAGGAAAACGAAGACAGAACAACACATTAGACTCTTAAATTAGGGAAACCAACTTTGTCAAGTCCTATCATGCCTCTAACTAGATGAGGTAAAGAATCAAACTCTAGATATCTCATAGTGGTGCCTTCCTCTCCCTGACGTGCCAAGATCCCACCTTGTAAATTTTATCCATACTCTATAAGTAAAAATTTTCAGAACATTTGACATAAAAGTTACACTAAGACATAATATTTTTTAAAACATCAAGAGAAATAAAGCTTTAAAGAAATTGCATGCAATTTACCCAAATTAAGTAGGCAATCTCCTTTGAAGTGATTACAAAAAAAAAAGTTGACTCTCCTAACTTAGTTTTAGTGGCTTTGGCATAAAATCCACAAGGTTGAAGCATCACAAAAGTGAGAGACTTTATTCTTAAATAATTAGACTATAGGCTTAGGCTACATATACATAATCACAAAAGAGTGTAAACGTGCAAGATTGTCTTGAACTTTCAATAAAATATTGGGATGTTCTTTAAAATGCATCCTTCTTTGACACAAAAAAGGAAACACAATAACCAAGATCATGACTTCTACCTAAAATCTAATGACTTGAGTTAAGAGTTTTCCATGTTGTAGACTTTTGCTTTTGCTTTTTTTTTTTTTTTTTTTTGTGCTTATGTTTTGGTTTTATTGCTTTTATTGTTTTTCAAAGGCTACAAATTTAATAAATTGGGCTAGAAATAAGACTCTTAATTAAATTCAAACTAGCATTACCCTTTTGAGTCCCACTTTGCCATTGTTAGTTGGCAGGGGCTTTGTTCTAAGCTTAAGGTTACCCTTAGGCTTGAAAAATGAGAAAGTCTATTGAAAAAAGAATATAAAATTCATGTTTATTTATTTATTTTAAAATATTTTCTTCAAAATCAAACTTCAAATATTAGAATTCCTTGGAAAGCTAACATGTTAGGGGTAATAATAGGTCCTAAACTGAATAATAAATCAAGTGATAATTAAGAACTGAGATTGAGTTATTATTTCTAATTTATTTAATTTGAATGAAAAAATTTATTAAACTGAACGGAGTTGGTATCTTAATTTTTTTTTTAGAAAATAAAAGTAAAAATTTGTTTTTTACAATACCCAAAATATATCACCTACCCTAAAGAAAAGGCATATACCCATCATTAATGGGGGAAATCACCTACAAAGTCAATCGCTCAACTAGAGCCATTGACGCCAGCCATATACTGACTGGAGTGATCCACGCCCGCGCTATAATGATTAGAGTGATCCACGCCAAGCACTATAAATGACAGATCTACTAGGGTCAAATTTGGCTAGTATAAAAAGGGTACTATGGAGAGGTTAAGATATTTCATTCTAAACACATCTTTACTGTTGCTTACAACCTCTCTGAAGCAATCCCTTACTTAGGCATCAGAGTGATCCCCCGAAGTATACCTCAGATTCTCCAAGTTGTGTTTGTTTTCGTCTTTTTCAGGTGATCCGGATCAGAAAGCTGGTTGGAGGTCAAATCTACATTTTTGGCAGCAGCAACAACAACAATACTTAGAAAACATCTTAAACGAAAATTTAGAGTCTGAAAATTGATTTATAATTCAAGAAAGTCAATGAACTTTGACCCCCCCTGGCCCCCCAAAAAAAAAATCAAAAATATTTGTGACAGTTTAAGAACTTCAAAAAAGTTAGAAATAGCGATCAACGACGGGAGTCCTAGTTTATCGACTTCTTTTTTATATATCTATACACGTATAAAAGAGGTCTTTTAAGTTTTAAAATATCTTTATATAAATATTTGTTGAATAATAAAGTTGAAGATAATATAAGAGAAACCAAATATTAGGGTCTTATAACTATATATAACTAACATATAAATATTTAATGAAGACCGAGCCGGGAACAATGGGTGCGTAATTGATAGGGCCTTAAAATTTAGTAATGAAGTGGGTTGTGTTTAGGAGGATTGCAACGCAGAACTCAGAAATTTACTCACTTGCATTGAAGCTAGAAGTGCCTCCCAGGATAACCTTGCAAACAATCCATGTATTGGAATATTAGGGGTATAAACTGCAGGGTTAAAAGAAGTAGAATTAAGCAAATGTTGGGGATTTGGATGTTGGACATCACTTTTTCTTTGTTTTTTTCAGGAAACAAAAATAGAGAGTATAGAACGGAACACATTGAAATAAGTATGAAAGGTAAATTAAGTGGAATGGGTATGCATAAGCTCAAATGGAGTGTCCAGAGGTATTTTGGTAGCATGGAATTCAAATTTATTTTTCGCACAAGGAGACTATCAAGGGCAATTTCTCTATCTCTATAGTTTTTCGTAACACACTCGTAGGCTAGGAGTGGCTCCTCTCGGTAATGTATGCCTCTTTGTGACCAGGATAAGTCTAATTTCTAGTCTAAATTGTTGTTTGTAAAGGAAAAGTTAAACTTGCCCCAGTGCGTGTGTGGAAATTTCAATGAGATAATATTTTTAGAGCAAGATTGGGATGCACCAAGATTTCTAAGTCTATGAGCACCTTCTCTGATTTCATATCAAATTGGGACTTGGTTGATCTACCCTCAATATTGGGGCTGATTTCACCTGGTCCAACAACCATGAGATCCCAATTATGTTAAGGCTGAATAGATTTCTCATTACAACTTAATGGTTGGATAGATTTCCTCACATGTGTCAAAAAGCTCTTACTAGATGCATTTCGAATCATAATCTTGTATTGCTAGATTGGCTCAAAAGTTGAAGGCTTTGAAGGTTCAGTTAAGGCAGTGAAAAAAGAAGCACTTAGTTAACGAGTTGCAAAAGAAAGAAGCTTTACTAAAGGAGTTAGACTTTTGGAACAATTAGGCAAAAAAAGGTCCTTTATGTGATCAAGATAAAGCTTTGACAGAGGAAGCCAACAAAAATCTTCTCCAATTACCAGACCATGAAGAAGCTTTATGGAGACTTAAATCCTGAGAATTATGGCTAAAGGAAGGAGACAAGAACAAAAACTATTTTCACAATGTGGCTTCTTTGCACAGAAGGAAGAACTTTATTTCAAGACTGACTATAAAGAATAAGGTTTGTACAAAGTGAGAAGACATCAAATCAGAGGCCTCAAAATTTTTTCAGGATCTACTCCAAGAGTCGTTCACTTGGAGACCTAGATTGAAGACTGATGGTTTTTCTACCTTGCCTAAAAGCGGTAGAAAACACCTTGAAACCCCTTTCTCGAAGGCTAAAATTTAGAGTTCCATTAACTCTATGAATGGAGACAAATCTCTTAGACTGGATGGGTTCACAGTAGCCCTGATTCATAAGTGTTGGGGCACTATAAATTTGACTTCATCCCAACTTTTTAAGAATTCTTTGCGAATAGAAGATTCGAAGGGAGCTTGAAGCTACTTTATTGTAATTATTCCAAAAAAAGGAGAGGCTAAGGATATTAAGGAGTTCAGGCCCATTAGTCTTGTCCATGTCTTCTATAAAATCCTTGCGAAGGTTCTCTCGATAAAACATAAAGAAGTTCTACCGTTGATCATATCTAACTAACAATTGGCCTTTGTCTCCGAAAGACAAATTCTAGATGCACCCCTTCTTGCAAATCAAAGCATAGATTTTTTAATGAGGAATAATGTGGAAAGCTTCTTTTGCAAACTTGATCTAGAAAAAGTATTTGATCACATGAATTGGGATTGCCTTATCAACATCTTGAAAATCATAGGATTCAAAGCGAAATGGAGGAGATGGATAAAATGGTGCATCTCCATGGCTTCCTTCTCGGTACTAATTAATGGATAGGCTATTGGTTTTTTCAAAATTTCTAAGGGCCTTAGGCAAGGTGATCCTTTGTTCGTGTCTCTCTTTGTCATTGTCATGGAGGCGCTTCTGTAATTTATTTCTAGAGCAATTGGCAGAAACCTTTTGAAGGGAGTAACCATTCACAATCATTTAGATTCCATCAATTTATCTCATCTATTATTTGCATATGGAACTTTGATTTTTTGTAGCAACTCCTCATTCTAATTCAAGAATTTATGATGAGCATATGTCAAAAAAAAAAAGGGGGATATTTTATTTAAAATTAATTTTAAAAAAAAGAAGCTAGACAACTTAAGAATATAAAATGAGCATATGTAAAAAAGAAAACAATAAAGATAATAAAATGCTAAGACAAAATAGACTATCACCACCTTTAGGGTTGTTGAAAAGAGGCCCTTATTTTTTTTAAGGAGGTCTCTCGAAGGCCAAAGGCCTTTCTCATTTGCTTCTGATCAAGTCTTCATCAAATCCAATAAGAATAATAAGGCTATGGTGGATAGTTAGGAGCTATCTTGCAAGGAGCCATAAAGGCATATCTCAAAGATCAATGTTGTTACTTTTAATGATCAAACCTTTTTAAGCTTATTAGGAACTTCCACATTCTTGAATCTTTCACCTTAAGTTTACTAAACTCCTATGAGAATAATTAAAATTTCCATCCTAGAGAAATCAAAGACTATATAGATGTCTTTGGTGTGGGGCTTAGGCTTCCTCTTTTAGACTTCTATATTGAAGTCCTTAGTTCATAATTCCTAGTTTGCTATGGCTAGTTTAAAGTGATAATAAAGGAATTAGATTACCCTTCAACCTAAGGTACTTTTGCTTCTTAGTACGTAGGTGTGTGCATTTTTGCTTATTAGTTTCCTTTAAATAACACCATAACTTTCACAGTGATGGCACTTCTATGTCAAGCCTAAAAGAAGTATAGGCTAGAGATAATGCATGTCCTTCATACAAAATTACAAGGGCAAGTATGCAAAGTGACTAGCAAAGAGGAGATAGAAGAAGCAGGTCAAGGATGAGTGATTTATTATTTGACTAAGCAAGGAGTAGAAGGCCCATTTAAAGGGGCCATATATGGAAGATTAGTTAAGATCCCTCCCTCATATCTTCTAGCCAAGGAGATATTATTGTAAGTTGGCTTTAGTCCTCTTACAGTATAGGGGCTATGGAAGTTTAATTAAGATCCCTACCTCCTCTCTTCTAGCCAACACTATATGTTGCTTGGTTCCATTCCTTTCATTAGCTTCCTATTCCATGTTCAATTTCTAAGATACTAATCTCCTAGTCCAAAAAGGCCAAGGAAAAGACAAAGTGGATGAAATTGGTTTGAATCAAGTAGCTAGAAAAAGCTATCCATTAGGCCACCGTCATGAGGAATTAAATAAGGTCATAGCCTAGGCAAAGGCCACTTAATCGAGTTCTTATAGAGATTGCTTGACGCCATAATTAGGTCTTCTATGTTGTCTATTTCAAATGATGAAAAGAGCAACTCCCACAAGAAGGTATCTATGTAAAAGTAAACACAAAGAAGGCACATATTTGAGAAAAATCAACCCATTTTCAAAATAAAAAATCCAAATATTTTTAAATGGATCATGCATGTTAATTCCATAATTTTAGTTTTTTCATGATTTTCAAATGGTATTTTCCATTTTCCCCTATCAATTGAATAACCTCTATGAACTATGAATCACTACAAACTTTGAGATGAGCGGTAGGTATGTATTTGATCAAATTGTGTCAATCAAAAGGACTTCTTACGCCACTATTGGAAGCTTTGAAATTAAACAAAGAGCATACTCCACAATGCTCTAATATGAGGAGATTAAAAATGAACCTTTCTATATTTCCATTTCTAGTGTGGAAGCATCTCTAAGATGATGCACTTAAATACAAAGCCACAACAACTTGAATTGTAATAGAATTGTTTAACAAAATCTCAAACACCTTTAAATGATGGATTAAAGATTTGGAAATCAATCTAAATATTGCACATGATCGATGTAGATGGGTTGTGTTGTGAAAATAAGGCCTCTTCCAACAATGCACAACGGAATAACGATGTTGTAAAAGGATCAATCATACACTTGCACACAATGTAAATGGTGAATACAGAATATATCCACAACCATATCAATATAAATAAAGTAAAGATAAGAGCAATGACACCAGGAATTACGCGGTTCGACAAAGCCTACATCCACGGGAGCAATTGGCAAGAGATTTCACTATGAAGATCAAAGATTACACACTACAATGATCTTTTCTCCTTCTCTCACCCACTCTCACTCTCTTACATGTCAAAATATGCCCAGAAGAACATATATAACAACCCCTCAGAGGCTTCCCTACGAATCCTTAACCGTCACAATGTTCACATTCAAAATTCAAATTCTTTCTCGTAGCCCAGGTGCACTCATCGACGATAACAGCACACTCGTCAACGAGACATATAAGACCACTCGTTGACCAGTCTATCCACTTATGGAAGAGTCTTTAAACTTTGAGATTTTTTTTTTTTTGGCTCTTCGTATCTCCTTGTCGACAAGTCTTTGCTGCTGCCCTGCACCAAGAACACATCTATAGTGATCCAAAAAAAAATAATAATAATAATAATAAAAATAAATTAAAAAATTAAAATAAGAT
This sequence comes from Malania oleifera, assembly GCF_029873635.1. Taxonomy (NCBI): domain Eukaryota; kingdom Viridiplantae; phylum Streptophyta; class Magnoliopsida; order Santalales; family Ximeniaceae; genus Malania; species Malania oleifera. The sequence goes on from NC_080420.1 coordinate 113,890,214, forward strand.
TAATTAGTAATTAAATAATTAATTAAATATTATTAAATTAATTAATGAAAGAAAAAAAATTAATTGGAATAAAGATATATATAATACAAAGCTTCTTTAGGAAGCTGTTGGAAGAGATTTCAATCTGAAATCTCAAATTCAATTGCAGAGAGGTGCCCCCCCTGAAATTCTCCATTGTCATTCCTTCGTCTCCGTCTCTCTCTCTCTCTCTCTCCTTATTTTTCGACGGATATTTGGTCGATTAGGAAACGAAAGTACCGTTGGGTTCCTAACTCCACCACCAATATTTCTACTGGAGCGGATTTGTTGTGGAAGTGGTGTAGGCACCATTCCTGGGATAAGACAACTTTTCCCTATTTTCTCCATTTCTTCTTAAATCCGCCTTTAATTCAACGATCGGGCACCACCACGGGGTCTTAGTCGTGATCATCGTCATTTTGGCGTAAGTAAATTTCCAATTTGGGTTTCCTAAACCCCACGTCAAAGCAAGAGTGAGATTTGGGGAATTAGGTAAATTAGTTATATTTGAGGGTATAATTATTAATTTAAAATTTTTGAGTCTAGGAAATGTTAAAATAACATTTTATTTAGGGTTGATTTAATTGAACTAGGATTATTGAATCAGGGTTCGGGTGAGCACCACAAGCATCTTTTCGGAGTTCCTGTTGGCGTAGTTCAAGAAATTAGGTAAGGGGATAAACTAATTCAGTATTTTCATAAAATTATTCATTATTTTATAGCATTTGATTTCAGGAAAATATGTATATTGTAAGATTATGTTTGGGAAATACTGTTGTGAACAGGGATATAATTTAAGTATGTTTTATCAGGAAATATGATTTTAGAATAAATTTTACACCAGTATGTTATCCATCTTGTGTGGCATGAGTATTATTTAACATGAAAATTATGCTTATGGAATATTATGTTATTTCAGAATAAGCATGTATTTCCAGTTTTCAGGAAAATAATAAAACAATGCAGAAACTATGATTTCATGAATATTATGTAAACAATGCAAGAAATTCATGTTCAGTATATTACGATTTTCCAGCACAGATGCCGAGATTACATGCTATATTATATCAGCGCAGATGTCGTGATTCATGTTGGCGTAGATGCCATATTCATGTATGTTATGATATAATTCGTGAAATATTATCATGTCAGATATTATTATGAAATATGAAACAGTTATGTTCAGTATACGAATTGTATTATATGATATCAAAACCCGGATGGTATGGTTTAGTTCAGTTTTCAAGAGTACGGTACCGTAGCTATATGTTTAGAATTATGATAGTGCTACCACACGACCAGTAGTGTGGGAGATGGCAGTCGATATGGTTTCAGTGTAGAGTGGTGATGTTCCCCTGGCAGTCTGGGACTAGGTAAGGCAGGCCCATTATACTTACAGACTTATGTTTGATCTAGCATAGTCGGTCAACCATTACTAGGTCCCGCCTTTGGGTCGCACAACCCAGTTATGTGGGGGGTAAGATATGACATCAGTTAGCTATCCATCCTAGGTGTTATTTCAGTATAGTACAATTATATAAGATGTTTTCCATGTACAGTATGCTGTATGTTATATTATGAATTGACAAATCATGTTTTACTCAGTTTAGTACAATCAGACTTTTATAGTTATATTTTATGTATTTTTTATATGTACAATACGAAAATACTCATGTTGCCACACACTAATACTAGTTTATTTCCCTTACTGAGAGATGTCTCACCCTAACATTAAAATATTTCAGGAAATTCGGGTAGAGGAGCAAATAGAGCTCCGCGACAGTAGAGTTGGATTGTGCTACCTTGTCAGAAGGGTGAGTTGTTAAGCTAGGATCAGGTTTATTTTGGGAAGTGGCCCTAGGATACTTTTAGTCTTTTGGTGGATGATTGTGTATATATATAATTAGCGGATTTAATAGAACTCTGGTATTGTGATTTATTGGATGGTTGCATGTAAATTACGTTTCCTGCTGCTTAGGTGTCAAGTTGTTTGGTAGGTATATCCCTGGTACCCCACGTGTTTGGGTGGACCATGTTTATATCAGTATAACAGGGAAACAGGGTAATTAAGAATGATGTTATGTTTTTATGTGAAAAAAAATAGTATGGTAAAATAGGCAGGTCGTTATAGTTTGGTATCAAAGCCTAGGTTGATAGGTTTTATAAACTTTTGAGTGCAACGGAAACAATACCAGAGTTAGGAAAAGAATTTGAGATTTTGTTTTGCAGTCTTGAGGCAAGACTTCCGTGGTGGTTTCTATGTCTTTCCTAGGGTGATGATTTTAGGAAAGTCATAGTAAACTATTGCCAGGTTGTGTTTCTAAAGTGTAAGGCTGAATCTTGAATTAAGATAGGAACACAACCCGACAATAGTTTTGGGTTAGATACATAAATTATAAGGACAAGGTCCCTAAACTATATTTTTATCTTTTTAGGATTGACCCTAGTGGTAGTCGTGCCCATGCGAGTGGTAGTGATGGAGCAGCGCCCTCAAGTGGAGGATGAGGTGATCCAGACACCGTATTACGCAGTGTAGCTTAGCAGGTCATAGCTAAGATTACAGAGAGCTTTAGAGAACATGGGGGCTCGTATGTAAGCCATGGGTGCACGATTGAGAAATTCACTAAGATGAATCCTTCGGCTTTTTCAAAGGGAGTTGATTCGGCAGTTGCCAAGACCTGGATACAGGAAATAGAGAAGGTTTTGGCAGTACTGCAGTGTACTGAAGAGCAAAAGGTTTTATTCGCCACTTATAAATTGATAGGGGAGGCTAAAAGATGGTGGACTGCAGTGAAATTATTGGAGAATTAGAGGGTGTTGTCTATAGAAATGACTTGGTGCCGTTTTAAGGACTTGTTCTTTGATAGAACTTCCCAGCCACTCTCAGGGAGGCTAAAGTGGAGGAGTTCCTAAATCCGAAGTAGGAACAACAGTCAGTCTAGCAATATGCGGTGAGGTTTATAGAATTGTCTCGCTTCACCCTGTTTATTATACCTGATGAAAGGAAGGCAAGACAATTTGAAAGAGGGTTAAGGCATGAGATCTACAAGCAAGTTATGATATTGAAAATACAAGATTTTGCTGAGTTGGTAAATAAAGCTGCTTTGGCTGTGTCCGATGAGCGGATGGGTGTTAAGGAGCAGGGATAGAAGAAGAGGTCCACACCTTCAAGCTTTCAACAAGGTTCTGGTTAAGGCTAGTGGAGGAGAGGAAATTATGGAAGGGGTCAGAGGCAGGAGTCTGGGGGTCATGAGGTTCAAGGTGTGCAGACCTACCCTGTATGTCAGACATGTGGAAAGAAACATCTGGGAGAGTGCCGAGAGGGGAGAGGCGTATGCTATCATTGCGGCGGATCAGGGCATATGGCATGAGATTGTCCTACACCAGCTGATACAGCTCCTGCTCCCAGGCAATTCAGGAGAGGTTATCGAGCACCCCGTGGAGGCTAGTAGAGGAATATAGCCTCGGCGAGGATTTATGCTCTAACGCCAGGAGACGCTGAAACTTCCATAGACGTAGTGACAGGTACCCTTACTGTATTATCATGCCATACTATTGTTTTATTTGATTCAGTGCTACTTATTCTTTTGTATTTTCAAATATTATTAAATTGTCTTATGGTGAGATCCAGTCATTGGAGGTAGAATTGTCTGTAGCTACACCATCAGGGTCAGTGGTGAGGTGTCGTAGAATGCTCAGGGGTTATCTGGTAGGAATTCATGGCAGAGTGTTACTAGTTGACCTGATTGTGTTAGATATGCATGGGTTCAATGTAATATTGGTTATGTATTACCTGACAACTAACTATGCTAATATCGATTATCATATGAAAGAGGTGATTTTCAGACCACCGGGTAAGCAATAATTCAGATTTGTGGGTTTGCAGGTGTGCTCTCCACCTCAGTTAGTATTAACCATGCGGGCGAGAAAACTGCTTCAAGATGGATATTAAGGGTTTATGGCTTTTGTAAAGGAGGTGTCAGAAAATGAATTGAAGCTTGGCAGCACACCAGTGGTTAAGGAGTGTTTAGACGTTTTTCTAGAGGAGTTTCCAAGGTTGCCTCTCTATCGTGAGGTAGATTTTGCTATTGATCTACTTCCCAGGACAACACCGATCTCTAAAGATCCTTATCGTATGACTCCAGTAGAGTTTGGGGAATCAAAGGACCAGCTGCAAGATCTATTGAATAAAGGATTTATCATACCTAGTGTTTCGCCCTGGGGAGCTCCAATGTTATTTGTAAAGAAGAAAGATGGGTCTATGAGAATGTGTATAGACTACAGGGCGATAAACAAGGTAACCATTAAGAATGGATATCTTCTACCCTGTATAAATGATTTATTTGATCAGCTCCAGGGTACACGGGTTTATTTTAATATTGACCTCAGATCAGGTTATCATCAGGTGAAGGTAAAAGTAGAAGATGTCTCAAAGATAGCTTTTAGGACCAGGTATGGGCATTATGAATTTCTTATTATGCGTTTTGGTCTGACGAATGCTCTTGCAGTATTCATGGATTTGATGAATAGAATCTTTCATTAGTATTTAGACCATTTTGTCATGGTTTTCATTGATGATATACTGGTCTACTCGAGGAGTTTTGAGGAGCATGAAGCATACTTACGATTGGTACTCCAGACGCTCAGGGAAAAGCGTTTGTTTGTTAAGTTCAGTAAATAAGAATTCTGGTTAGAGAAGGTGGTGTTTCGGGGGCACGTTATCTCAGGTGATGGAATTTCAGTGGATCCCAGCAAGAATGATGTAATTGTGAAGTGGGCTAAGTCGAAGAATATTCAGGAAATCAAGAGTTTCTTAGGGCTGGCAGGTTATTACCGTCAATTTGTTGAGGGGTTCTCAGCATTATCAGGGCGTCTGACGTGACTGACCAGAAAGAATGTCAAGTTTGAATGGGATGACACTATGAGCATATTTTCTAGGAACTAAAGCAGAGGCTCGTCACTACACCAGTGTTGATCATCCGATCAGGGGGTCATGGTTATGTTATTTACAGTGATGCGTCCTTGAAAGGACTTGGTTGTGTATTGATGCAGCGAGGTAGGGTAGTAGCGTATGCTTCCAGGAAGTTGAAAGAGTATGAAAAGAACTACCCTATCCATGATCTGGAATTAGCTGCAGTGGTACATGCGCTAAATATTTGGAGGCATTACTTGTACGGTGAAAGATATGAGATATTCTCCTTTCACAAAAGTCTAAAGTACTTCTTTACGCAGAAGGAATTGAATATGTGACAAAGAAGATGGTTGGAACTTATCAAGGACTATGATTGCACCATCAGCTACCATCCAGGTAAAGCAAGTGTGGCAACTGATGCACTAAGCCGTAAATCAGGGGATGCAGCACAGTTAGTGGCAGTAATTCAGCATTCGATCTTGATGGATCTGGAGAGACCTGACGTGGAGTTGGTTGAGTGTGATCACCAGGCTTTTGTTGACAACCTGGTGGTGCAGCCTACATTGTATGAAAGGATTAAAGCAGCCCAAAAGTATGACATAGAGTTGGTGGAATTAATCAAGAAAGTGCAAGACGGATAGGGGGAGGAGTTCAGTATTTTAGATGACGAAGCTTTACGATTCTATTCTAGATTATACGTGCATGTAGATGGTGATATCAGGAGGAAAATTCTTGAGGAGGCTCATAGGTCCCTGTATACAATTCATCCAGCTAGCACTAAAATGTATCGAGATCTACGAGAGTCCTTTTGGTGGAACGACATGAAGAGATAAATTGCCGAGTTTGTGCAGCAGTGCTTGACGTGCCAGCAGATTAAGACTAAGCACCAGAGGCCGGCGGGCCAGTTGCAGCCACTTTTCATCCCAGAGTGGAAGTGAGACCATGTTTCTATGGACTTAGTGACGTGTTTTTCTCCAGTGCGACAGGGGAAGAATGCTATTTGGGTGGTTGTTGATAAATTGACAAAGACCGCTCATTTCATTCCCATTAAAGTCAACTACTCCATGGACAGAATGACATAGTTTATATATTCGGGAGATCATGCGATCACATGGATTGCCAATATCTATTATATTAGTCTGAGATCCACATTTCATTTCACATTTTTAGAGGAGCTTGCAGGAGGCTCTGGTGTCTCAGTTATCTTTTAGCATGACGTTTCATCCTTAGACGGATAGCTAGACTGAGAGGCTGATTCAGATATTAGAAGATATGTTGCGGGCGTGTGTGCTGGATTTTGGGGGTAGTTGGACTCAGTATATGTTGCTAGTAGAGTTTGCATACAATAACAACTATCAGGCTAGCATTGGCATGACACCGTACGAGGTGCTCTACGATAGAAGGTGTTGTTCTCCTCTATACTGGGATGAGATAGGTGAAAAGCGAATGGTGGATCTAGAGTTAGTGCAGCAGGCATATGATAAAGTTTGGCTCATCAGAGATAGAATCAGTGCAGCTCAGAGCCGGCAGAAAAGTTATGCTAATACTCGCTACTGGCAATTGGAATTTTAAGTAGGAAACCATGTGTTTCTAAAGATAGCTCCACTGAAGGGGTTTATGAGATTTGGGAAGAAGGGTAAGTTGAGCCCTAGGTTTATTGGCCCTTTCGAGATTCTTGAAAGAGTAGGGTTAGTTGCCTATCGGTTGGCTTTACCACTAGCTTTATTCAAAATTCATGACGTATTTCATATTTCCATGCTAAGGAAATACGTCCCAAATTCCTCCCATATCATCAGTTATGCCGAGTTAGAACTCAGTGATACTCTAGCTTATGAGAAGATACCAATACAGATACTGGACAGAAAAGAACAAGAATTGCGTAGTAAGAAGATTCCTCTAGTAAAATTCTTGTGGAGAAACCATGCGATAGAGGAAGTTTCATGGGAACTCGAGGAGCAGATACGATAGAAGTACTAGTATCTCTTCAACGGGGATCAGTAGTAATCAAGAAAAGTTATTGGTGAATATGTAAAATTTCTTTTGTGCAGGCTAGTTAGATGTAATAACTTTTGGTAGTAGATAGTATTTTGGTTGTGGGAGAATTTTATTTTATGTGTATTTGTAATCTTCCAAAACCATGAATGTAACCACGGTATTCCTCCACCACAAGTGTAGAGACCCAAACCCGTAATAAGTTGGGTTCGTTGACAAAGGAGTCACGTTCGTCGATGAAGTCCTTCAGAGCCTCGTCGACAAAATTCAGAGCCTCGTCAATGAGCAAATACCGAGCGGGTCAGAGAAATATCTAGAATTAGGCTCGGCGATGAAGGAATGGCTTCGTCGACAAGCTGTGTGGAGGATTCTTCGACGAAGACACCGCCTCGTCGACGAGTTTGACTCGGTCAAAGGAAGGCCCTATAAATATCATTTTGGTTTCTTAGAAACTAAGTTTCTCCTAAAGCTTTCTCTCTCTCTCTCTCTCTCTCTCTCTCTCTCTCTCTCTCTCTCTCTCTCTAAGATTCTTCGTCGTTCAAAGTCCGCTTCTAAAAATGGAGGTTCCTACGTGGATCAGAGGAGGAAGTTCTACAACTTTAGTAGATCGGATCGTTGTTTTGAAGATTTTTTGGTTTTCCCAAAAATTGAGGTAAAGATCTGATTTCGATTTCAATTGAATATTTGGATAGTAGTCGAAATTATAGTAAGGTTATGTTCTATGGTTTTTAGGTTTTGAGAATCCCGGGTTGTCAGTTTGGATTGTTTTCGTGCGTAGTTTCGTTTTGAGTTAAGGGGAATTTGATTACAACATCTTTTTGTAAAAACTGAACCGCTAAAAAGTTAGGTTATGCTTATATGTATGATTTAACTGTTTATTTGCTAAATTCTATTGAGTAGAAATGCTGGTTTAACGATTTTTTGGTTTTTGGTAAAAACGAGGATTTTGACATATGATCTCCAAATTTTACAAAAATTACTTATTTGCAATTATACAGTAGTAGGAGATGCTTGAATCCTTTACTTTTTCATTTAAATAGTGTTTACTGGATTCTTTATCATTTAGCGGATTTTTGGATTAAACTCGTGTGATATATGTTGAAATGGAAATGCATGAATTTTCTATACTATGTATATGAGATATGGGAACTGGAGTTCCACTTTACTATACTAAAAATGTGGAAAACAGATGTCGATCATACACTGAGCTGTATATGTAAAAAGGGTAAACCGAGAGGATATGTGCGGTTTATACCCGATGTGATTATCTGAATTTTTGAAAATACTAGAAATGCACAGGTTACTATATTTTGATGTAAATTGTATATATGATACTGGACTACAGCTTGCTACCAAAAGAAGTTGAAAAAAACTTCAGTGATGGAATTGAAAAATACTCTAAACTATTATAAGCACGGTTCCGATGCTGGCAGTACAATGCAACCACACATGAGGGATTAGTGTGAGTACCTAAGATAGTCGACCTATGAGGAGTTAGTAAGCTGCTAGTAAAAATAAACCAAGGGGCGATTGGACTATAAAAGATGCTCAACTTTGTCTGTATGAACATGACACTATCAGAGGTATCAGTGCACAACCCGTGCCATGGGGTAAACAGGCAAATTGTCATACCAAGCTGGAAGTTGTTCTAATATTCATACGCATTATTTAAATACTTGAATGTGCAAATAAATTTTATATGTTACAGTATTATGAAGAAATGTTCCATATGTATGAGTTTTATGAAAATATGCATATATGCAATCACACACTATTGTAACACTTTCTTCCTTACTGAGAAATGTCTCATCCTATTATACAACCTTTTTTTTCAGGTCCATCAGTACGTCGGTCCTAGTAGCTAAAGGGATTGAGAAGATTGTTTTGGGTTTAGCTTACATAAGCGTTCAAATCATGTATTAAACTTAGATGAAGTTCCTTTTTGGAGGGTTGTAATAACAGGGTATATTTTACATCTGGATTTATGTACTTGAGGATGTAATAATAAGCTCTGGTATAAGCCTAGTAGAAATCCCAATGAATGTTTATGTTTTTCCACAACATTTACATTATAATTATATATAGTTTACACCCGTATGCCCCTTTTTAGGTCGGGTTGTCTATGTATCTTGAACAGGTACAGGTATTTTGTATTTGGGTTAATGGTGCTGGTCCTTATAAAGGGCTGGGTCGTTACAACAAGTAAGGGTAAGTAATAAAATAAGTAGCCCATTTTTTCCTTAAAGGATGGTGTATAGTATAGAAAGCAAATTTCGAGAACAAAATTTCTTGAGGGAAGAATGTAATGATCCTAAAAAAATAATAATAATAATAATAAATTAAAAAGATTAATTATTAATTAATTAATTAATTACACATTATTAAATTAATTAATGAAAGAAAAAAAAAACTAATTGGAATAAAGATATATATATATATATATATATATATATATATATATATATATATATATATAATACAAAGCTTATTTAGGAAGTTGCTAGAAGAGATTTCAATATGAAATCTCAAATTCAATTGTAGGGAGGTGCGCCCCCCCTGAATTTCTCCGTTCTCACTCCTCCGTCTCTGTCTCTGTCTCTTTCCTCATTTTTCGACAGATATTCGGTCGATTAGGAAATGGAAGGTACCACTGGAATCCTAACTTCGCCACCGACATTTCTATTAGAGTGGATTTGTTGTGGGAATGACGTAGGCACCATTCCCAAGGTAAGTCAACTTTTCCCTATTTTCTCTATTTCTCCTTAAATTTGTCGTTAAATCGACAATCGAGCACCACAATGGGGTCCTAGTCATGATCATCGTCATTTTGACATGAGTAAATTTTCAATTTTGGTTTTCTAAGCCCCACTCCAAAGTGAGAGTGAGATTTGGGGAATTAGGTAAATTAGTTATTTTTGAGGGTATAATTATTAATTTGAAATTTATGTGCCTAGGAAATCTTAAAATAGTATTTTATTTAGGGTTGATTTAATTGAACTAGGATTATTGAATCAGAGTTCGGGTGAGCGCCACAGGCATATTTTCAAGGTCCCTGTTGGCATAATTCAAGAAATCAGGTAAGGGAATAAACTAATTCATTATTTTCATAAAATTATTCATTATTTTATAGCATTTGATTTCAGGAAAATATGTATATTGTAAAATTATGTTTGGGAAATATTGTTGTAAACAGGGATATGATTTAAATATGTTTTATCAGGAAATATGATTTTAGAATAAATTTTACACTAGGATGTTATCCATCTTGTGTGGCATGAGTATTATTTACCATGAAAATTATGCTTATGGAATATTATGCTATTTCAGAATAAACATGTATTTCCAATTTTCAAGAAAATAATAAAATAGTGCAGAAACTATGATTTCATGAATATTATGTAAACAATGCAAGAAATTCATTTTCAGTATATTATGATTTGCCGGCGCAGATGCCGAGATTACATGCTATGTTATACTGACGCAGATGCCGTGATCCATGTTGGCGCAGATGCCATATTCATGTATGTTATGACAAAATTTATGAAATATTATCATGTAAGATATTATTATGAAATATGAAACAGTTATGTTTAGTATACGAATCGTATTATATGATATCAGAACCCAGATTGTATGATTTAGTCCAGTTTTCAGGAGTATGGTACTGTAGCTATATGTTCAGAATTATGATAGTGGTATCACACGACCAATAGTGTTGGAGATGGTAGTCGATGTGGCTTTAGTGTAGAGTGGTAATGTTCCCCTGGCAGTTTGGGACCAGGTGGGACAGGCCTATCGTACTTATAGACTTATGTTTGATCTAGCATGGTCGGCCAGCCATTGCTAGGTCTTGCTTTCCGGCCGTATAACCCAGTCATGTGGGGGTAAGACTTGACATCAGCTAGCTATCCTTCCTGAGTGTTATTTCAGTATAGTACAGTTATATAAGATGTTTTCCATATACAATATGCAGTATGTTATATTATGAATTAACAAATCATGTTTTACTCAGTTTAGTACAGTCATACTTTTCCAATTATGTTTTATGTATTTTTTATATGTAATACGAAAATACTCATGTTGCCACACACTGATACTAGTTGATTTCCCTTACTGAGAGGTGTCTCACACCAGCATTAAAACATTTCAAGAAATCCAGGTAGAGGAGCAAATAGAGCTCCACGACAGTAGAGTTAGACTATGCTACCCTATAAGAATGGTGAGTTGTTAAGCTAGGGTCAGTTTTATTTTGGGAATTGGCCCTAGGATACCTTCAGTCTTTTAGTGGATGATTGTATATATATAATTAGTGGATTTAATAGAACTCTAGTATTGTGATTTATTGGATGGTTGCATGTAAATTGCGTTTCCTGCTGCTTAGGTATCAAGCTGTTTGGTAAGTATGTCCCTGGTACCCACGGGTCTGGGTGGACTATGTTTATATCAGTATAATTTGGAAATAAGATAATTAAGAATGATGTTATGTTTTTATGTGAAAAAAAAAAATAGCAAGGTAAAATAGGTAGTCGTTACAACATCATGTTTTTCTCCCTTTGTTTATAAACTTCCAAAGTATAAGAACCACACCATAAACAACAATATCCACCTTGGCGATTATACGCCGCTTAGGAGAATCCAAAAACCATATTTGAGTGCTTCCTTGAACTTGGAATGCTCAGTTGGGACCGTCTCCCTTTTAGCACTTGGAGACATGCACCAAGTCCAAGCAACGCATCTTGAACTCGACGATGGCAGCTTTAGCTTTTACCATCAACCCCAATACAGTTGTAGATGCAATACCCGAAAATTTCACCTTAGGCTTCCAATAAGACCATACCACAATTATAAACACAAAAGTTGCTGCAAGCCTTATATCACCAAAGCCCCCTGCATAGTCTTCAACAAACTAACAACTGACGGTTCACTCTATTGTCTACTAAAACACCTCATTACACAATCATGAGGGACCTTTAACATATCTCAGACATCACAGCTTGCCCTTGAGTACCGTACGGTAGACATTCCATATTGATTCTCCATAGAACCCCATTAACACAGCAAACAAAGTCTCCCTGCGATTCCATCCATAATGCCACCATGGGATAACACCAATCTCCCTGCAGCCTTATCCATAAAACCACCCTGAGATAATACCAATCTCCCTGCAGTTTTGTCCATGTAAATTAGAAAATCAAGACCCATCTTGGTTGTACCCAACACATTCATGTCAAAACCTTTTAATAGAGTTCCCAATTGATTAGCTTCATTTAAAGCCTTTCCAACCAATAACATGTTATTCACACATAGTATATACATCAATCCACGACATCCTATCACCCTCTTCGAAACTGGAAGCCTCACCAACTCACCTAAGTAGTGGTCTGATAGTGCACATGGGCCCATTGTGATTCTGCTAGTCTCCCGAGCTGAAACTCCCTGCAATATGAACTATGTCATCTCTGCCTTGAGTCTATTGCCCCACCTGCATCACATACCCATTCATACCACGATTCTGTTGACCCAAGATAGAACTCCCCGCATTTTTGCGCTAAGTCCCCAACTCCACATGAATAATATGATTGATGGTACTTCAGTTTTCTGGCATTTGTTTCTCTTCCTTTACCTGAGTACTGTCCCATGACTTTATCACCAAAAGTCATGTCTTCGATCACCCCTTTGTTTTCCATAGGATCACCCAGCATGCACCCACCTTTCTTATACTCCAGAAAAGTGTACCGTCCGAACATAACACCAAGCCTAGATCCTCCATCACTAGAATAGTGCACTAGTGGACATTCACTCACAACCAAGTAGTCTACTGCAAAACTTGCCCGCATTTCATCTGCAACTTTCCCATCTAGTGATACCTTTGGCTCGATCACACGAGAAACGTACCATACTCACTGAATTCACCAAGAAGTACCCTACAAGCCCTACATATGATCCGCCTTGCTCACAACACTTCTTGAACAAAACCAGCGTACTCAACCCCAATGTTTGACTTGAGAATCTCTGTCCTGGTCTGGTTCTCCACCTCAGCCACTGTATGAAGTACACCAAGACCCTTCGTGATAAACCCATGAAATACAAATGTCTATCCCTTGATGCTATCATCATTGGTCCCCAAATATCTGAATATATGTAGTTAAACATATGCTTTAACTGTATATGCCATAGGTTACCTGACTCAAATTCAATAGTTGCAACTCCACCTACAACCGTAACTCCCTGCAATGCATAGATATTTTCTGCTACTTTTCCCTTTTCATCACTATCAAATTACCTTCATACACTTTCATTTCTCCCATTCAAACTCATAACAATATCCATTACAGTCTAAAGTTCCCAATAAAATACCATTCTTTCTTAGACCAGATTCATGCTTTACATTACATATAGTACTCACGACACCATTATACATTCTGATTTTGACATTTCCAATAAAAACATTTTGTATGAAATACCATTTTCCATCAAATTACAACCAATATAAACTGACCCATGTAGATATCAAACCAAATTCTAGGATAAAAGCATCTGATATCTAAAATCCAAGATTCACCCATGAGGCACTTTGAACCCGATGAAACAAGTAGCATGTAAAAACTCGGCCCTTTACACGGACTCAAGTGTCACTCCTATACATCAAATACCTATACCTATTCAAGATATGGAAACAACCCGCCCTAAATAGGGACATACGGGTGTAAATCATACATAATCATGATGTAAATGTCGCGGAAAAACATAAACATCCATTGGGATTACTACTAGCCTTATACCAAAGTTCACTAATACATCCATAATTTACATACATTCGGACTTAGAGTAATCATCATATTACAACTCTCCAAAAAGGACTTTCATCAAGTTTAATACAAAATTTAGATGCTTACGTAAGCTGACCAAAATAACCTCCCCAGTCCCTTTATCTACTAGGACCGACGCACGGACGGACCTAAAAACAAAGGTTGTGAGATAAGGTGAGACACCTCTCAGTAAGGAAGAAGGAGTTACAACAGTGTGTGACTGCATACATGCATATTTTCATTCAACATCTGGAATATAAATCAAATATTTTCAATACAGTAATGCATAAAGTATATCATTATTCATATTACAAAATTCCCACATCTATCTTTCAACCATTTAATGATTTATCAGATGACCAACAGCAAAATATCCCTATAACCAGTTTTACCCCGTGGCTCGGGTTGTGCACTGGTACTCGTCCAATGCCCTGTTCGTGCAGACATTGCCAAGTACCTACATACGATCCGACTGCCCCCATTGGCCCAATATCAGCCAATGGATTCACCCTACTAGCCGACCATCTTGGTACCCACATCGTTTAATACGTGTGGTTGCATGTGTACATCTAGCTATGATATCGTGTCGTATCATATAACAGTTGTTTCATTTCACCCTGCAAAGAAAGTATTTTTCAACCCTCCGGGGACTCTCAAGCTGTGGTTCCGTGTATCATAAATTCAATTTATACAAATATGATTTTATCTCCCATAATCTGTATCAATAGTATAGAAATAATTCCAGCGGGTTCAAACCGGCGTCTTTCCACTCAGTTTACCCCTCTTTGTTTACTGATGTGGCTCGGTGTATCACCAGCCTCTATTTATCACATTGTCAGTATAACAAATTGGAATTTCATTCCCATATTCTATATCAGTAGTATAGAAAATACATTCATTTCCATTTCAACATATATCACACAAGTTTGATACAAAGACCCGCTAAATGATAGAAATCCAATATACATAGTTTAACTAAATAAATAAAGGATTCGAGCCTCTCCTACTATAGTATAAACACAAATAAACAATATTTGTAAAATTTGGAGATCACACGTCGAAATCTTCGTTTTTACCAAAAACTGTAAAATCGTCAAACCGGCATTTCTAATTGGTAGAATTTCACAAATAAGCAGTTAAATCATACATAATAACATAAACTAGCTTTTTAGCGGTTTAGTTTTTCAAATATGCTATTGTAATCAAATTCCCCTTACCTTATATTCAAAATGAAATTTAGTACGAAAATGGTCCAAAACGACAACCCGAGATCCCGAAAACCTAAAACCACAAAACATAACCTTACTATGTTTTCTACTGCTATCCAAATATCCAATCAAAATTAGGATCAGATTCCTACCTCGATTCTTGGGAAAACCCGAAACTCACCGAAACGACGATCCGATCCACTAAAAGTGTAGAGTTTCCTCTTCTGATCCACGCAATACCCTCCGTTTTTGGAAACGGACGACGAACGGCGAAGGATCTTAGAGAGAGAGAGAGAGAATAAGAGAATTTATAAAATAAATCCTAACTTAGCCCTTAAGTAATCTAAATAAATATCTTCTCCAAGATATTTATATATAAATATCTCAAAATATCTCTTTTCAAAATATCTTCTCCAAAATATCTTCTTTTTTTTTTTTCGGGGTCGGGTTACTGCATAGCATATCTCTAGTACTACATTATGAGTCTTCCTCCACTACACTTGCAGATTTTGACAAACCCTTAGACATATATCGAGATACCAGTTTTCGCAAAACTAATGCCGGAGAATTCTCATCCATGATGTGATACAACACATCCTTAGCCAAATAAAGACGAATGATTGCTCCCAATTCATTCCAAGTCGCTGCATCCATGCTATCTGATTGAATTCTATATAAACCTTTTACCAAACCTTTATGCACTAAGAGATCCTTCAATTCATTGGCCATACAACATGCTTTAATACTAATTGTTGTGAAAATAGGGCCTCTTCCAACAATACACAGCGGAATAATGATGTTGTTGTAAAAGGATCAATCATACACTTGCATACAATGTAAATGGTGAATACAAAATATATCCACAACCATAGAAATATAAAGAAAATAAAGATAAGAGCAACGACACCAGGAATCACGTGGTTTGACAAAGTCTACATCCACGGGAGCAATTGGCAAAAGAGTTCACTATAAAGATCAAAGATTACGCACTACAATGATCTTCTCTCCTTCGCTCACCCTCTCTCACTTTCTTACATGTCAAAATATGCCCAGAAGAA
Source organism: Malania oleifera (assembly GCF_029873635.1). Taxonomy (NCBI): domain Eukaryota; kingdom Viridiplantae; phylum Streptophyta; class Magnoliopsida; order Santalales; family Ximeniaceae; genus Malania; species Malania oleifera. The sequence continues at coordinate 113,906,211 of NC_080420.1, forward strand.
TATATATATATATAAAACAACCCCTTGGAGGCTTCCTTCCAAATCCCCAACCGTCACAATGTTCACATTCAAAATTCAAATTCTTTCTCGCAGCCCAAGCGCACTTGTCGATGATAACAAGGCACTCGTCAACAAGACGTAAAAGACCACTCGTCGACTGGTTTATCCACTCGTGGACGAGTCTTTTACTTTGAGATTTTTTTTGGCTCTCGGTATCTCCTCGCCAACGAGCACAGAGTACTCATCAACAAGTCTTTGCTGCTGCCCTGCACTGAGAACATATCCATATGTTTTTCTCCCTTTGTTTATAAACCCCCGAAGTATAAGAGTCACACCATAAACAATAGGTTGTATGGTGATGGAATGGTAAAAATAGAATCTTATGCTTGCCTCCTCAGAAGTGTGGAATAGCTACCCTATTAAGGAATGGCCTTAAAATATAGGACAAAATAGATTTGTAGAAAGGAAAAAAATTGTAAAAGAAGGGAGGAAATAGGAAGATGAATAGACTTACATTAGAAAGGAATAGAAGAGTAAAGAGAAAATTTAAAGGAGAGTTTAAGACAATGAGTGAGAGTGAGAGAGAGAGAGAGAGAGAGAGAGAGAGAGAGAGAGAGAGAGAGGAGAGAGAGAGAGAGAGAGAAATAGGCACTGAGGCTAAAATAAAATTGATTAGTTGTGACTAATATGCTTGACTAATTACATAGCTATTTATATACTCAACCTATGTTGAATCCTACCTTAATCATAGATATGACAGCATCTCCTTGACTAATTATTTTTGTCTATGAATATTTATACAAATTTAAAAAATAAATGCTTAAATGGTTGGATTATCTAGACTTCACCATTTATTACATGACTTTTCTAACTTCTTATTTTTTAGCAACCTTCTTTGGAATGTTATAATGGTCAATTTCTATTTGATCCTCTCTACCACAATTAAGTGCTACAAAAAATCTTTGATTGATACTACCCTCCTATTGGAGATTCGCGAACACATTTGCAACCCTTTTACTTTGAATTTTGCTCATAGGTATGGCATAGAATAGCAGTCATGCCTCACTTGCACCTTGTTTAGGCATCATCAGTATAGGAGGTAGGATATCCCCTGTTTTTCATGTGGTCGTGGATTTATGTTGTAACGCCCCGACCCCCTATGTGGGCCCGGAGTGCTACTAATCCATCCATTTACCTGATAATTCACATACTAATATCATGTGCGCAGCGGAAAACATAAATAAAATCTCCACAAATATAATACCAGAATTTACTATTCCTATCCATAATCCAAATTAACTATTCACCACCTATAATTACATACATACATGTATCCAAATAATCCCCAAATACCAGTATTCTCAACCATCCATATCTCAGAAAACTTAAAATATAGAACATAAAACATAAATTTATATATCTCAAAATTAACATAAAAATTAACTTTTTTCTCTTTCAATTTCCCAAAAATGCTATATTCGGGTGAGACACATCTCAGTAAGGGAAGAAACAATATATTAAAACAGCGTGTAACACATGAGGTTTATAAATATCATTCTAATAACATTTGTAAAACATTATCTTAAACACTGAAATCATTCTTTGAGCCTAACCAAACACATGCAAAAGATTCAATCCACGAGATTACCCAATGATAGGGGTGATTACCCATCCATACAAGTAGCACCCCTCTGCTCTAATACTTAGGCAATCCTAGGGTCGCTGCTGAAGCATATCAGGGCACTCACCTTACTCAATAAGCTCTCAAGTATTAGATTGATCTCGTACTCACACAGTTCAAACAAAGGTTTACCAGCGAAGGTCTCAAGGATAGGGAAATCTACCCGCCCATACAAGTAGGTTCCCTCTGCCCTAATACGTTACGCAGCTACTGCCACATCGAAAGTTACTAGCGCACTCGCCTTTCTCAGCAAGCTCTCAGGCGAAGAATACGCCCCGCCTAATCGTAACATGTTTTACGAGCGTAGATACTTCTAATATCATAATACATTATTCTTTCTGTCATGATTCAACCATTCATATCTGTTTATGTTCGTAGCTTAAACATTGCATTGCATTTCACTTTAAGTGACTCTTTCCCGTTTACATCGTTCACACTTCACATTTCATTCCATTGTCATTTCATTCTATTTTCAATTCATTCATTCGTACTACAACCGTTCTTTAGCCGTCATCAGTTAGTCCACATAGAAATGAGCTAAAATCTGCTAACACAACTCCTTTTAACTGTCATCAGTTAGTCCACATAGAATTGGGCTAGAATCTGCTAACACGACTTTCAGCTGTCATACATTTACATGGTTGCATTAACATACATAAGCAACATGATTCATATCTTATTTTATTCTTAATGCTTTACTTACTTAGTCTGCATCTCATACATATAACGTACATTTGCACAGAACTTACATTTACTCATGCCACACAATTTAGTAATAAAATTCATACATATTCCTTGTAAAATAAGTCAACCCACATTTAGCATTTAAATACTAAAAATATAATTTCCATTTCTTACATAATTTCTCAGAAAATACCTTTCACTTTCATCAGTTCATTTCCACATATACATAGCTAAATGGTCCTAGGCTCAGCAAACATAATTTACATGGTTGACATTTTTAAAACCATACCAAAACATATACATAAGTATAACATAATTTATTACCCTTTATTTCATAAAACCTGATTTAATATATAATTTTCCTTTACTTGAATCCTTGAACTACACCGACAAAAATCCCACACAGATGCCCGCGGCGCTCACTCGAATCCTGGATCAAAAATCCTAATTCCATTAAATGAACCCTAAATAAAATATTATTTTAATATTTCTTAAGCTCATAAATTTCAAATAAATAATTATACCCTTAAATATAACCAATTTACCTAATTTTTCAAATCTCACTCTCGTTTTGGAGTGGAACCTAGAAAACCCAAATTGAAAATTTATTCCAGCCAAAATGATGACGATCGCGATTAGGACCCCATGGTGGTGCCTAATCGTCGATTTGATTGAAGATCTAAGGAGAAATTAAGGATTTAGAGGAAATATACCTTTCCCCATGAGTGGTGCCTATGCCGCTCTCACGACAAATCTGCTCTAATAGAAATGTCGATGGCGGAGTTAGGAATCCAACAGTACCTTTTGTTTTTCGATCAGCGCTCGTTAGACCGATGAAATCGAGGAGAGAGAGGAGGAGGACGGAGGAATGAGACGGAGACAGAGAGAAGCAGAGTGAAGAGGCGTCTATGTTTCAAATTGAAAATGGATTTCAATTGAATCCGCCCAAGTAAGCTTCCTTTATTTTTTTTTCTTTTTTTTTTCCCTTTACTTACTTTATCATATATGATAATAATATTATATATATATATATATATATATATATATATCATATTATTTATTCAACAAATCAAATTTAACAATACTTAATTAATTAATTGATTAATAATAAATAATTTTAATTTAATTTAATTTTTTTATTCCTTTTATTTGTTTATTTAATACAATAATTTAATAATGTTTAATTAATTAATTGATTTATCATTTTAATAAATTATTACTTTTTTATTTTTATTTTTTTTCCCGGTTATTACATATGTCCTTCTCCAACTATTGATTGAGGTCTCCATAAGTCTCAAAGCTCCTTTAGCCTCTTGTTACCACTTGGCCTATTATGGACCATTTGACTAACAAATATGAGGCCTTTGGTTTATCTAACAATTGCTTGACTGGTCTGTCAAGATTATTTTGGCATTGGATAAGGAGTATAGCCTAAGTTTCTAAACTGAGAGAATAAGAGCAAAACCTAACTTCTCAATCCATTTGTATCTGATATGCCTATAATAAATCACACTAATAAGGGCAGGTCAACGCCTGTCTCTCACTTTCTCTAGGTCTGACTTTCTGACGAGTGATTAGCTTCGATCTAATAAAGAGGAGGAGAGATCCACGCCAACACCCATAATAACCAGTAATAGGTGCACGTACTTATGGCAAGAGAGCGATTCACGCCCCCGTGCAATAAATCCAATCCAACCGGCGGTCAACTCAAGCCCCTATAAGAAGGGATTTGGAGTACAGGCAAAGGTAAGTGAGACAACACTACTTTACTGTTGCATTTAGCCTCCCTAAAAGCCTTCCTCTTACTTAGGCATCGGAGAGATCCCCCGGAGTACACCCCGGGTCCTCCAAGCCTTTCTTCTCTTCCTTTTTCAGGTCAACGAGAGTCGAAGGAGCATCCCAACTACTTTTTACCCCGCAACAGTATCTTAATTTTGGACTCTTTCTTCTTCCTTAAATAGCTAGTATAGAGCTAATAGTGGAACTATAAGCAATGATGACAAAACAACAACAACTGCTGCTGCTGCTCTACACACACAAACACACAAAAACTCACTTTATATGCTCTAACTTTGTGAAGAAATTTGAAGAACCAAGAAATTTCTTCAACCCCTCAATGATTGCTTGATATTACTTGGTCTAATATTTGAAGTTTGGGACAATATTGTTTATTACAACAAAAAAAGGTTGTCACTTCTCCAATCATAGGATGAATGTGCAAATTTGTGTCCTTTCTAGTTAGCTTCTATACCTCATGGATGTCCATAAAAATTAAGGTTTTCTCCAAGTTATTCTCGATTCCCTCTTAGTCACCATGAAATTGAGAAATTTCCTGGATGGCACTAAATTTGAAGTCCATTTTGCAAGATTTAACTTCATTTTATACCCTTTTTGGCATCTCTAAATGCTTAGCTCTTCACCAGCATATTGTCCAAATTGATTTCCACATTCCTATCTACTTAGTCTCAAACAGCTAAATTTGTCATTTTTTTTTTTTATATATGACCTCTATATTATTTAACTCGAAGTGCATAAAGCATTAGTCATAAGTTCTTTCCATAATAAATTATGTCTATTCTATATCATCCGAATTTATAAGAATCTACTTGCAGCTAGCTAGATAAGGTATCCACAAAGCTCATAAGTTTGTGCTTGAATATTGCATTTGCTAGTCTAAGCAAGTTTCTCCTTCTTAATTTGATTGTCACTTCCATAAAGAGCGAGATTAGCTCAATGATTTCTCAATGATTAGCACGTCCTCCTAAACTTTGGGTTCTATCCCCAATTACCATTGTCATTTTCTTTATGCATTGGATCTCCCACTCTAGTCTCCTAATAAAATTTTTTGCCCTCTTAATTAGTATAATATGGTCATTAACAAAATTTCTTAATATCATTGTTATAAAATAATTGTATAATAATTTTTTCTTATTGAATTAGGTTCCTATGAATTTTTTCTATGCTCTATGGTGTACTTCTTAGAGCATTTTTTCTTTTGAGAAAAAACATTTCCATGCATGTGCACTCTTCGTGGGTGAGTTTTTTCCCGTTTTATTTTTTAAAAAAAAAAATATATTAAATAATACATTTTTTGGGAAAATATTTTCCGGAATAACCTTGACGTAATCTCGCTACTTGGAGTAGCGAGATTTGCCACGTGTCATTCCCACAAAAAAAATATTATTTAATATATATTTTTAAAAAATGATAAATCGGGAAATAAATTATTCTGCATAATAAATTCTTTTGCGTAATAAATTGAAAAATTAAATTCTTTTAATATATGATTTTTTTTTTTTAAATGATAAATCGGGAAATAAATTCTTATACGTAATAAATCGATTTATCATTATTATAATAATAAATGATAAATTTATTATGCAGAAGAATTTATTTTCCGATTTATTATTTTTTAAAAAATATATTAAAAGAATTTATTTTCCGATTTATTACGTTGAATAATTTATTACACAGAATAATTTATTTCCCGATTTATCATTTTTTTTAAAATATATTAAAAGAATTTATTGCATAATAAATTAAAAATTTAAACTTTATTTAAATTACCAATTTTAATTGTACCTAAAATTAATATATATATATATATATATATATATATATATATATATATATATGTTGACACAACAAAAAAATTACTTTAATATTTATTCAATATAAGATTTTTTATCAATATCAATATTAATTAAGAAAAATACTTATTATTAGCACTGCAAAACTACGAGCAGTAGTTTCAATATTTATTCAATACCAGATTTTTTTGTAATAAAATGCTTCTTCACTGTACAAAAAATGAATATAAAAAAATAAAAATGATACCATAGTTTAAATTCTAATTATTGAGATTAATTAGGGGATATTTTAATTCAATTAAATTATCAATTTTTGGGATTTTTTTAAAAAAAAATTAAAGAGCCAAAGCAATGCATACAAGGTAAGAATTATAGATAATTATATGGATATTTTAGAAAATTTTAAAATAGTGTAATATATATATATATATATATATATAGTATATAATAATTTTATAAATGATTTTTTATTTTAAAATTTGAATAAATTTTCATAACTTTTTCTTATTATTTCTTAAAATAATAAATATAAAAAGGAAAGAGATGCAAGTGTTTTCTTAAAATAAAATTTATTTTGGATCGTCATAAATACTGTCTTGCTTGCGGTCAATGGTTAGTTTTAAATAATTATTATATATATAAATTTTTTAATCGCAGGACGGGTATAGAAAGTTTCTCAAAACGTTCCCGATTTATAAATGCGAATTACTCAAAACAAATAATAAATGCTAAATTTCTTATGTAGAAAATTTTATTTCTTGATTTATCATTTTTTTTTAAAAAATATATTAAAAGAATTTATTTCCCGATTTATTATTTTTTTAAAAATATATTAAATAATTTTTTTTTTTTGTAATAACACATGGCAAAATCTCGCTACTTCAAGTAGCGAGATTTAAGCAAGATTACGTCAAGGTTATTCTGGAAAATATTTTTCTAAAAAAAATATTAGTTAATATATTTAAAAAAAAGGATAAAACGGAAAAAAACACCTTCGTAGGTGCATAAACTGACCTATGCAAACCATCCCTTGCATGTGCTCGTAATCATCACACATTCTTTTGCGCAGGGATTGTTGCTAAACATGCTTCCTATTAGATACAACATGTATCTTGTGTCTATCATATTCATCCTACCTCTTATAAATTTTGAGTTTGTAACTTAGATATTTCTATAACTCAACTTTTTTTTTTTAAATTATACCTCAATGGAACACCAAAAGACTTATCTCTCTTGGACATTTTTTTTTTTAATTAAAAGAGGGCGGCACCTCCATTATTTATTAATATACCCTCACTTTTGGCGGATGAATACCGTGACTATAAAATAAAATAAAAGGGAGAATACAGAAAAACCCTTCCAAAACAACCAACCAAATTAGGACAACAAAACCAAACATAACTAACAAAGAAAATAAAAATATAAACACAACTAAACTCAAAACAAAAATACACCAAACGAAACTCTATAGTTGAACTAACGAAGAACGGAAACGATACCTCACCTATCCATTTAAAGAATACCTTTCAGATAAATATACTGAAACATCTGAATTTTTATTAACCTCATTTGATAACTCTTATCCTAAAGTAAATATTAATCTATAGGAATAATTTTGAAATGCCATTTAAAGTCTTTATTATTGATAATGTCTTCTGAAGTTTTAGAATTTCCATTTTAATTAAGATTTATTATTGATTGTCATTTGAATTATTTTCTCGATTAATTAGTTAGATAAGACAATCTATTAAATGTTCAGCATTAATATTTAAAAAGCATTTTATATATGATGCCATTTTCACATTTTATAGAATCATGTTTTCAAACTCTAACGTCAAACTCTTGAAGCCTAAAATAATCTCTCGCAAGAGTCTGCTTCATGTTTATAGATGAAGTTTTAAATGCATGCATTATAAAAAATACCAAGAAAATATTGAATAATAGTAACATATGTAAACACGTCATGCTTAATCGATCAGCGAGCTGTAAGGTAATTCCTGAGAGTTGAGAATTAGAATTTGAAACTTCGTAGCAAAGGTCTAAAGTTCTAACTTGTTAGTAGCGGAATGATTCCCTAATAAGGTAAGAGATTAAAGCAACCTCTCCTTCTGTTCATACACGTGCTATACACACATGGCATGTCTGCCTAGTCAGGACACTGATTAGAATGCAACTGCTGGAGCATTAATCATTTTCATTTTCCTAATGCTAATTATACCCAAACTGAAAGCACAAACTAATATTAATATATATATATATATATATATATATATTAAGAAAAGATAATAGGTACAACGCAAGTCCGCACAACAAGGGGACATTTAAAAGAAAAAAAAAAAAAAAGAGTGGTTCACTTTGCATGATTAATTAATGTGAACCACCAAGGTTGTTGCAGTCAAGGAATTACAATGGACTAAAACTTCTTGTTTGAATTCCTGACTGAAGTACTACTACTCCAAACTATAACAGCAAATGAAAAGACTGAATCAATAATTATGACAAGCTGATAGATTATATATATACAGCACCCGCCATGATCGAACTCACTTAATTGCTTAGGTAGCTAGATAGCTAGCTAGCTGGGTCTCATATATAAATAGGCATCTTATCTACCTGTTGTGTAAAGGGTCAGGACAGGATGGGACTGCTCTCAGTTCTCTGGCTTGATAATTTGCTGCAGCAGCTGCATTAGCCCTTCTGCTCCTAAAGTACTGCATCTGCTTTTCCATTGCTTCCACCATTGTGTCTTTCATTAGATGTCTAGCTCCCACCACCACTCCTGCCTGAAACAAAGCTGACATACCCATCAAAACCACTACAACAAGAAACCCAGCCTTACAACTCCTTGACATGAACATAGCTTCTTCTTCAACACCCGCAAGTTGAGAGAGAGAGAGAGAGAGAGATTGAACTAGTTGAAGAGTAGATGCATGTTTGTTGGAATTAATAGGGGAGGAGAGCTGAGGTGATTGGGGATTTGGTCAAATTCTCAAGCTAGCTATCTAGCTAGCTACCCTTTTTGAAAGGGACTTGTTTAGAATCTGGTGGTCTTGACTCTTATATATGTATTGAAGAAATGACAATTGGAGTATGCTTGAGGTTTGCATCTGGGTGGGCAGAGATTTTATGTTCTTGAAGTAGCAGCCTGTGCAGAGCTAGTCTATAAATACGGCCAAATTAAATATACCTTGAGTGTACTACTAATGTGTCCAAAACTCATGACCCACCGTATTAGTATATACCCTAGCCCACAGTAGTCAAACCACCCTTTGAGCATATATATATATATATATAAACACACACACATGATCAGTAAGACTAACAAACAGGAGTTTTTTCCGGTTTTATCTTCCTTTTTTTTTAATATATTAAATAATACCTTTTCTGGAAAAATATTTCCCAGAATAACCCTGACGTAATCTCACTACTTGGAGTAGCGAGATTTAAACAAATCTCGCTACTTGAAGTAGCGAAATTTAAGCAACGTGTCATTCCCATAAAAATATATATATATTTAATATATTTTTTTAAAAAATGATAAATCGGGAAATAAATTATTCCGCATAATAAATTTGGAAATAAATTTTTTTTAATATATATTTTTAAAAAATAATAAATCTGGAAAATAATTATTATACGTAATAAATCGATTTATTATTATTATAATAATAAATGATAAATTTATTTCCCGATTTATCATTTTTTTAAAAAATATATTAAAAGAATTTATTGCATAATAAATTGAAATTTTGAACTTTATTTAAATTTTCAATTTTAATTGTACCTGAAATTAATATATATTGACACAACAAAAAAATTACTTTAATATTTATTCAATATAAGATTTTTTATCAATATCAATATCAATTAAGAAAAATACTTATTATTAACACTGCAAAGTTACGAGCAGTAATTTCAATATTTATTCAATACCAAATTTTTTTGTGATAAACTGCTTCTTCACTTTACAAAATGAATATAAAAAAATAAAAATGATACTATACTTTTAATTCTAATTATAGAGATTAATTAGGCGGTTTGACGTCACTTGAGACGTTCCAAAAGACCCATACATATTAAAATTATGAGTAATAAAAAATAAAAAAATTAGGGGATATTTTAATTCAATTAAATTATCAATTTTTAGGATATTTTTTTAAAAAAAATTAAAGAACCAAAGCAATGCATACAAGGTAAGAATTACAGATAATTATATGGATATTTTAGAAAATTTTAAGATAGTGTAATATATATATATATATATATATATAGTACATAATAATTTAATAAATGATTTTGTATTTTAAAATTTGAATAAATCTTCATAACTTTTTATTATTATTTCTTAAAATAATAAATAAAAAAAGGGGAGAGATGCAAATGTTTTCTTAAAATAAATATTAAAGTAATTTTTTTTGTTGTGTCAATATATATATATATATATATATATTAATTTCAGGTACAATTAAAATTGGTAATTTAAATAAAGTTCAAAATTTATTATGCAATAAATTTTTTAATATATATTTTTTAAAAATGATAAATGGGGAAATAAATTTATCATTTATTATTATAATAATAATAAATCGATTTATTACGCATAAGAATTTATTTCCTAATTTATTATTTTTAAAAAATATATATTAAAAGAATTTATTTCCCGATTTATTACGTAGAATAATTTATTTCTCAATTCATCATTTTTTTAAAAAATATATTAAATAATATTTTTTTTATGGGAATGACACGTGGCAAATCTCGCTACTTCAAGTAGCGAGATTACGTCAAGGTTATTCCGAGAAATATTTTCCCAAAAAAGACATTATTTAATATATTTTAAAAAAAAAAGGCTAAAACCAGAAAACACTCATATAATTTCTTGTATCAGCAATTGTTAGGTTCATAATACTATTGTTGATCTTGTGGTTCACACGAGAGATATTATTCAATATACTAATGGATTTCGTGGGATTTTAATTTGTTCTTAAAAAGAGTTTCGTATGGATGGGAAGAGTCTCAAACTAATGAGACCCACTTTCTATACGTCGCCAATTACATAACATGGCCTAACATTTGTTAGTGTGTGGTCATAAGACACATTTTTCACATCATCGTGGTAGTTCTTTATAAATTAATGCTTGTAGAAAGTAAGACAGAGAAATCTAAAGAAGAAAAAAGAAAATAAGTAAGATAGAGATAACACAAGAAAAATAGGATTTAGCGACTTAAATTAGCAACAGAATCTAAAATCTTAGGCCCTATTTGGAACGTAGAGAAGAAGAAAATAGATAAATTTTAAATAATAGAATCTACCTTTTTATCAGGTAAAATGAGAAAGAAAATAGAATATATCTAGCAAATTAATGAATAAAAATTTAGTTTCAAGATTCATTAGTTGAATCTTTATTTACGCTTTTTTTTAAGTGGTGAAGGGCAAAATAAAAGAGGTGAAATGCATAAAACAAATTTGATAACCTTTTATCTTCAGACTACATAATTAGAATTCGTTTGTGCATAGGCAAGTGATTCAATTATACAATTTATATTATAAACTAATTTTTCTCTTCTTTCTTTTTCCTATGCAGGTATTAAGAGTAAATGTTTGTTAGAATATAGATATAGAGTGATGAGAATAAAGCAAGCACAAAAATAATTAAAAATATAAATCAAAACGCGAACTATTTCATAGGTTCTACAAAAATTTGATTGAATAAATATGAAAATAATTGTAAGGTGATTGTAGCTATTGACTAGCAAATTTTATTAAGTTGGTTAATCAAACAATTATGATTAAAGTGTCACATCCTTCATCAAGGATAGAAATCATAAAAGTACAACATAATAGGGTAGCAAATGTGGCTACATTTAGAGTCAAGACACTCCAAGTACCAACGCTGCATGTGACTTAGGTCTATTTGTTAAAAAAATAGGTATGAATATCTCAATGTATTCATTCAATTCAACTAGAAAATAAAAACTCAGTTTGACATTAGTATTCAATATTTTCAATTGAATATTGTACTGGAGTTTATTCAAAATGAGCTTTAGTCTTTTTTTCTTGGCCACAGTGGTCATTCATAAAAAGTCTTGCATACATACTCATCAGGATGGAGTTTGTGAATGGGAAAATAGACATTACTTGTCATAGCATGGTTTTGCTCTTTCATATGCATGTTTTTATAATCCTCTAGATTGATGCTCTTTTTAAAGAATGTTTTTTGCTTAATGGGATGCCCTTCAATGTTCTAAGGGGACAAAACTCCCTTCTTTTTCATGTACTAAGAAACATCCATATTCTCTTTTGTGCTTTATGTATTTCGGTACGACATGTGTTCTACTCATGTTTCACATAATGGTTGGGACAAATTCTCTACTTGGGTTGTTAAATACATGCTTGCACCCTTAACTTCATATCAACATTGTTAATGTGACATCTCATATATTGTGTTTTTGTCTATGCCATGCTCATAGTGGCATAATTTGACTATTTTTACTATTGTTGAGATGTATCTATGCACGATTCTAATTAATAAAACCTTTTCATATTTTTTATTTTTATGTTAGTAGTGTACATAATTTAGTTAAAACCCCACAATAGTCATAAATATATAATTACAAATATATTTAATCAATCTCAAAAAAAAAAAATTTATACATATATAGCTTGGCCCCCCTTGACCATGATTTATGGATCCACCACTGCACATCTTTTTTGGGTACTCTGAAAGAATATAAATATTAGGGTTCCATACTTGCATGAATGTCACCTTCTTTAAGGAGATATCTTATTTCTCTTGTATCAAATCCTCCTTTGAATGAATAATTTTTTTTTTTAATTCCATCAATGATTTATGATTTTACATTTGTGTGTTGGTCTACTTGTTTCTACCCTTATTCCTATAGAGAAAATTTATTTCTCCTTCTTCAAACTCCTCAGTTACTAACCTAAAATACCTATGTAGACTAATTAATTCCACACATTTAATACATTGAGATAGTACAACTATTAAAAGAGTAAATTATTCAAATCAATTAGAAGAAAACACAATATATGAGAAGTCATATTAACAATGTTTGTTAGCTTTGGTGCAATCCCAAGAGGAGGGGTGAATTGACATTTTAAAAATTTGTTCCCTTGATTAATCCACTAATCTAGCAACAATATTACGCAACCTATGGGTAATCTAAGTATATATGAAATTGCAAATATGATATATTAACCAAATTCAGTACATGCACTACAATTTCAGTAGTTCTCAACAAGATATAATACCGTGTCAATTAGATATGCATTATATTCAATAGGGAATTTAAATCAAGCACAAAACAGAATATAATGTAAAAGTGACACCGAATATGGTATTGGGGTTCGGCCAATCCTGCTTACGTCCCCGTCTTGACACACCCGCACAAGCATTACACTATAAGCTCACTTAACGGGTGGAGCTGAACCTAAACAACCAGGTCAATTAGCACAGGGCTGACCTCAACCTTTACAAATTCTCCTTACGGGGCGGAGAAGATCCTAACAATCTTTACGGGTTGGATTAACGCCCCCTCAGGCCACGCCTGGAATACAATAGATTTCACAATAAAAATAGGGTACAGTGATTATGCTTCTCAATCAAACATATATGTACCAATGATAATCAATCAACCACACATCAACAGTATAGGAAATTGTAAGCTCTGTGATGTGATTTTTGTGCAAGAAACACTCAACAATATATAATTACAAATATGCTCAAGAGTGTTTTAACAAGCTATTTCTTTGAAACTAGATATATCAAATCTCAAAGCTAAAATAGGGTTTCAAAAATGTTAATCAAATATTCAAATCAATTTAAAAAATATTTTCCTCAATGAAATAGTCTCAAGAGTTGTTTGAAAAATAATATAGCTTGTAAAATATTTGCACACAAAAACTATAACTATAGGAATCTTGCAATGACAATGCAAAGATCCACAAGCTAATGAGTTTTTCCCAACACTAGATTTATCAAATAAAATCTGTGGGATAACTCTTTGCTTAACTTTCAAAAAATCAACAAACAATCAAGCACAATGTTGAGAGTATTAAGCAATCAATGACAAAGCAATAGCACAATAATCACTCTCACAATACTAGGATTTATCAAAGAAATGAGTGTATGAGAGGATTAGAAGAAAATTGGGCAAAATAAGCTTTTTGAAATTGAGAGGATTTTTTTGCTAATGATTTTCACTAATCTCCTACTAATTTGCACAAATAAGATCCTATATATAGAAGTTGGGTAAATTATGACCGTTAAAGACATGGAGGTAATTATTAGTATTGTTTAAAAGCCATTTAAAAATATTAACCTTGTTCAGCCCTTTTTAAACTCGGTAAAAAAATAAACGACCCAAGAGTTTTCAGGTGGCTGAACTATGGTTCGGTTGCCCGAATAGACTCAGTGAAAAAAATAGTTTTGAACATTCAGGTGTCCGAGTCTGAGTTCGGTTGGCTAAACCAAGGTGAAAATCATTCTGTCCACATTTCGGTCACCTGAACTATACTTTGGTTGACCGAACTCAAGTGTTCGGTCACCTGAGGCCATTTTGAATGCTAAGTTCGGGCGCCGGGGTTGGTGAAAAGGTGTCAGGTCAGGGATTCAATTGCCCGTAGACGTAATGTTCAATTTTGGTTTGGTCGCCCAATACCAAGTCAACCTGCAGACTTTTCAGCGCTTTGGTCAACCGAGGTGTTTTGAAAACCCAGGTTCGGTCGCCCGACCTCTCACAAAATTTCCTATTAAGTCCAATTTATTTCAATTCAATCCCCTGATAGTGCAAGTGATTATGGGGACCATGTTGTGCATTTTTGTAGGGACCTAAGATCTTTCTAAGGCCAAGGTTATTTTAATTTAGCCTAAAAAACTAGCATTATGGTCAGTCTATGGTCATGTTGAACTTACAAAACCTACATGCATGATATGCAGTGATTATTACAGACCCATTTGAAATAAAATTATTACAGACCAACAAAATTAAATGCAAATACAATTGACAATAGTGGTCTTCATTCCTTTTACTTCTCCAAACCCCATCATATGGTGTGAACATTGAGTTCCTTATGGCATCAACTGTATCTTTACCATCCATGCATGCAAAGAATTAACCCTGTTCATAAGCACAGTGCACAAGTAAGATACATATGGTTTGTCAGCATCAAAACAGTAATCGAACTCAAAAAGTCAACAATGTTGATATGAAGTTAAGGGCAAAATAGAAATCTAAGTTAGAACTATGGAGAAGTTTTAGACTATAGAGATTTTAGGACAATTAGAAATAGAATAGAATATATGAAATGCAATTTCAATCATAATATGAGGAATATTGTAGAAAAAAAAATAAAATTTGATGGTCAAGTTATCAATAGCACTAGTAGATTTTGATATCATGTATCTATTATGCAAGTTAAAGAAGAAATTGAAAAAGATGCAATGCATAGAGTTAAAGCAGGTTGAGTAAAATGGAGAAGTGCTTTCAATGCATTGTGTGATCGTAAAATATCCTTAAATTGACACATAAGTAAAAGTTAATCTATTGTGATTTGAGCTTCTTCTGAAGAAGAAAAAAGAAAAAGATACTCTGCCTTTTTGTGTGAATTATTAGGGTGCGTCAATGGGCAGACGACTTTCACTCTTTAAGTTTGGTGTTGCATCATAGTATCCAAAGTGTTAGGAAAAATTATATACGAATGATTCCCACAAGTAAATTAATGGAGTAATACAAATGATAAATAAAAATGAGACACAAGAAATTTAACGTGGCTCCCTCAAATGTTGAGGTACGTCCATGGGGCACGGCGATTCAAATCCACTATCACCAAAATTTGTACAAAGTGGGTACAAAAGGCACAAGCCTTACAAATACACAAAAGTGTATAACAAATGGAGCAAGATGAAAAAGGCTTCACCAAATATTATGAACAAAGCTTCAAGCAAAATAATCAACCAAAGATAGCACAACCAGAATATCCCAATATACTAATAATAATAATCTAGTCGGAGTTGCTTGAAGGGGGTGGCAACAAGTTGCTGCACTTGAGAAGACGACCAGCGCTGGCAGGCGTGATTAGGAGCAGGTACTGCGAAAATGGAGTGGATAACTAGCGCAGATGCAGGCACTGGCTACAGGCGGAGAGGGTCTAATATTCTAGACGTGGGGAACTGGTGAGGTGTATCTACTGTGAGTTAAAAATGAAATGGAGAAGAAAACGGAGACACTGCTCCTATTGTTAACCAAAAATATAGGGTTGTTGTGATGCGCATGGTTTAGGATATTCAAAACAATTCCAGCTTTTTCTTTTACTGGGAAGCCAAAAATAATTAAAGAAAGGAACAACTTTTCAATTTTTGGGCCCCACAAGGAGGGACACCCAACAAATTTCCCCCTCCTAACTTATTAGGATGACTCTGCCAATCTGGCAAAAACTCACCACTTCATATGCTTGTCTTTAGACAATGCTTTTGTCATCATATCCGAGCCATTATCATTGGTGTGAATTTTGTCAAGCTGGGATAATTTCTTATCCAATACATCCCGAATCCAATGATATCTAACATCAATATGTTTTGACTTTGAATGGAGGATAGAACTCTTACTCAAATGAGTTGCATTTTGGCTATCACAATAAAGAGCATACTTTTCTTGTTCCATGCCCAACTCTTTCAAGAATCTCGTCAACCAAAGCAATTCTTTGCAAATTTCGGTAATGGCAATAAACTCGTCTTCTATAGTAGATGGAGCAACACATTTCTGTAGTTTAGATTGCCATGCTACAGCTCCCCTTGCAAAAGTCATCAAATGGCCCGAAGTAGATTTTCTAGAATCAACATCACTGGCCATGTCAGCATCCGTGAATCCATAGAGCATAGATTTTCCATTTTCAAAGTACAAACACACCTTCGAGGTGCCTCTGAGGTATCGAAGAATCCATTTTACCACTAACCAATTCTCCTTTCCTAGATTAGAGAGAAACCGACTAACAACTCCAATGGCATAAGCTAAATCTGGCCTTGTGCAAACCATTGCATACATCAAAGAACCAACGGCCGAAACATAAGGAATTTTCTTCATCTCTTCCTTGTTTTTCTCACTCATAGGACTTTATTTTGTACTAAGCTTGAAGTGACTAGCAAGTAGGCAACCAACGGTTTTTGCTTTATCCATATTGAACCTCTAAAGAACTTTTTCAATGTAAATTTCGTGAGACAACGAAATTTGCCCTTTTTCACGATCACGAACAATTCTCATACCAAGAATTTGCTTTGCCGGTCCCAAGTCTTTCATAGCAAAAGACTTGCTCAACTCCAATTTCAACTTGTCAATCTTGGAGGAGTCTTGTCCTACAACGAGCATATCATCAACATAGAGTAAGAGAATAATATAAGTACCATCTGGAAATTTTTTCACAAATACACAATCATCCAAAGAGGTTTTTGAGTAACCATGATCAATCATGAAAGAATCAAATTTCTTGTATCATTTCCGTGGTACTTGCTTCAACCCATACAAACTTTTCTTTAATATGCACACTAAATTCTCTTTCCCTTTTTGTTTGAAGTCTTCTGGTTGTTCCATGTAAATTTCATTTTCCAAGTCACCATGTAAGAAAGCGGTTTTCACATCTAGTTGCTCAACCTCTAAATTCAAGTATGCAGCTATGCCAAAAGCAACTCGAATAGATAATATCTTCACAACCGGTGAGAGTATTTCATCAAAGTCAATTCCATTTTTCTGACCAAAGTCTTTTAACACAAGCCTAGCCTTGTACCGAAGATTCTTTCCATCATTTTTCAACCTAAATACCCATTTTTTTTTCAAAGCTTTCTTTCTAGGAGGAAGTTTAACCAAATCATATGTATGATTGTCAACTATGGACTTCATTTCCTCTTGCATAACCTCCATCCATTCAACTTTATTTTCATGTTTCATGGCTTCTTGATAGCTTTTGGGCTCCCATTGATCTATTAGAGTAACATAATCACTTGATGGATATTTAGTTGAAGGTCTTGGCTCTCTTGAAGACCTTCTCAATGGAACTTGCTCTTGAACTTGTTGCTCCCCCTCATTTTCATCTTTAACATCACTAGGAATTTCATCATTTTCAAGATCTTCAAGAGGTGGATGAATATCTTCCATAATTTCATCATGTGCCAAAGGTGGAGAAGGTGACTCTAAGTCAACAAAATCATTCCCACTAGATTGTGGTTGCTCAACCATGTCAAAATCTTCAATTGTTTGATCTTCAAAAAATACAACATCTCTGCTTCTAACGACTTTCTTGTCAATCAGATCCCACAATCTATATTCAAATTCATCAAGCCCATGGCTAAGAAAAGCACATTGCATTGTTTTTTCATCAAGTTTGGATCTTTCATCTTTTGGAATGTGAACAAATGCATGACAACCAAACACTTTCAAATGATCATAAGTGACATTCTTACCTTTCCAATTTTTTTCGGGAACTTTAGCAAGGAGAGGAGTTGAAGGAGACAAATTAATCAAGTCCACCACTATCCTCATTGCTTCAACCCAAAATGATTTTGGAAACTTCACATAAGAGAGCATACATCTCATTCTCTCAAGTATGGTGCGGTTTATCTTTTCGGCAATTCCATTTTGTTGAGGATTTTTCCTGATGGCCTTTTGATGTCTAATGCCTTGGCTATAACAATATGCATCAAATTTGCCAATGTACTCTCCACCATTATCCAAGCGTACAACATTTCATCTTCTTTCCAGTCTCCCTTTCAACTTTGACCTGAAAATGCTTAAACACATCTAAAACTTGATCTTTAGTTTTCAAAGTGTAAGCCCAAACTTTTCTTGAACAATCATCAATAAAAGTGACAAAATAAAGTGCACCACCATGATATTTAACTTTCAAAGGACCACATACATTGGAATGTATCAAATCTAGAAAATTAGATTTTAAGTAACAAACTTTATACGAACAGAAGCTCTATGTTACTCACTAGCCAAACAATGAACACAAGCTTTAAGAGGGGTACCTTTCATCTCGAGTAGAAGTTTCTTTTTGAATAAAAATTGCATTCATTTTTCGCTCATGTGCCCAAGCCGCTTATGCCACAAATCGATGGAAGAGTGATTCTAAATGACATTCACAACACCATTATCGATTTTACCTTGCATCATGTATAGTGTACTGGTTTTCTTGCCTTTAGCTACCACCAAATTACCATTTGTGAGCTTCCATTTTCCATAACCAAAATGGTTGTCAAACCCTTCATCATCAAGCTTCGCAGTAGATATTAAATTTAGCCGAATATCGGGTACATGTCTCACATCTTTGAGCACCAACTTGCATCCAAGATTTGTTTCCAAGCAAACATTTCTCATGCCAACAATTTTTGACAAACCTTCATTTCCTATCTGAACAACTCCATAACTTCCTTTGGAATAGGAAGTGAAGAAATCTTCCCGAGAAGTGACATGGAATGACGCACCGAAATCAATAACCCAATCAATCTCTTGACTTATCAAATTAATACAATTTTCATCACAAACAATCATAAGATCACCATCAGATGCAACCGAAGTTGTGTCTTCATGTTTTTTCTCAATATTTTTCTCTTTGTTTTGCTCATTAAATTTTAATTTTTTACACTCCCGCTTCATATACCCTTTCTTATGACAATAGTGACACTCAATATCTTTTTTCAAAACTGAGCTAGATCAGCCTTTTGATTTATCATTACAGTGAGAAAATCTACCCTTGCTTTTGCCTCTACCCCGGTTTTCTATCACAAGTGCCTCTGAATGAGAATAGCCAAATTATTTTCTTCTAATTTCTTCATTCAACAAGCTGTTAGTTACTTGGTTCATAGTAACAATTCCATCAGGAACTGAATTACTAACTGTCACAACCTAAGTCTCTCAACTTTCCGACAAAGAGTTAAAAAGCATTAGGGCCTGCAACTCATCATCAAAAACTATTTTCATAGTAGCAAGTTGATTGATAATATTTTTCATTTCATTCAAATGCTCAGTAACAAGACCACCATCTTTATATTTTAGCTTCACTAATTTTCGAAAAAGAAAAGCTTTATTTGTAGCCGACTTTCTATCATAAAGACTGTGACGACTTGTTTAATTTCCACATTTTTTTTTATTTACAATAAATACAATATCACAAATCCCAGCTCAGCATATCATAATCCACCTCAACTCGTGGGTATCAGGGATACATCGGAACACATAACGGAAGCCTAAGTAGCAGGAAATACACAATCATACTATCATAAATACAAAATCATCCATCATAATACCATAAATACCAGAGTCACTATATCCACTGCATTTCAGTATATACATCCCGAAACAAAATCTAAGAACATTCCCCACAAAATCCGATTGTCCCTACTAAAACTTACCCTTCAAAGAGGGCAGATAACCAGCACTAGATCAACGGGACTTTTTCCGCTCTCCTATCTGGGGCTCTTGAAAAATTTATAAAATTTAGAGGTGAGACACCTCTCAGTAAAGGAAATAAATTAATACCAATGTGTGGCAACATGAGTATTCCGTGTTATACATATACCATATAGAACATATTCAGTAACTGTTTTTTCAAATCTAGGAAAAAATATATATCATCAAAACATGGCGGAACATATTGCATTTTCATAAACATATCTCATCTCATATAATAATAATATAAAAACATTCCTGGTAGGTTAGCTGGTTGTTGTCATGTATTACCCCCACATGATTGGGTTTTGTGGCCCGAAGGCGAGACATGACAATGGTTGGCCGACCACTGCCAAATCAAAAATACAGTCTATAAGTCTGATGGGTCTGCCATACCTGGTCCATACACCAGGGATGATCACACACTTCTTATAAACCACATCGACCATCCAATCTCACACCACTCCGTACAACAGCGTTAACATAGATATCATGATCACGAAGATCATGGATACATAGCAACGGTACCGTGCAAGTGCTAGCTCTGATGATTCCCCTCGGTTATTCCTTCCAAAGTGTAATGTCGTTGAAGTTTCGGTAGAAACATGATGAAAAACACTATCATCAATCCATTGACGGATGACACCAATGACTTTTCTATAAAGTCTATTCCACTCATCATCACTCTTGTCTTTAGGCTTTCCACTATCACCCTCAATAGGTCTATCCAAATCTTTGTAAAATAAAAGATCTTACATTTTTGTTTTCCAAATTACCCAATTGCTTCCATTGAAGCTAATCATACGGCCAACAATTCCATCCTTGATTTATACAATCCTAATGAGTCCAAATAACACGACTCTGATACCACTTGTTGAGAAAAATTATATACGAATGATTCCCACAAGTAAATCAATGGAGTAATGCAAATAATAAATAAAATGAGATACAAGAAATTTAACATGATTCGCTCAAATGTTGAGGTATGTCCATGGGGCATGGCGACCCAAATTCACTATCACCAAAATTTGTACAAAGTGGGTACAAAATGCACAAGTCTTTCACATACACAAAAGTGTATAACAAATGGAGCAAGATGAAAAAGGTTTCACCAAATATTATGAACAAAGCTTCAAGTAAAATAATCAACCAAAGATAGCACAACTAGAATATCTCAATATATTGATAATAATAATCCAGCCGGAGTTGCACGAAGGGGGCGGCAGCAGGTTGCTGCATTGGAGAAGACGACCGGCACTTGCAGGCGTGATCAGGAGTGGGTACTGCGAAATTTGAGTGGACGACTGGCGCAGATGCAGGCACTGGCAACAAGCAGAGAGGGTCTAATATTCTAGACGTGAAAAACTAGTGAGACGTATATGTTGTGAGTGAAAAATGGAATGGAGAAGAAAACGGAGAGGCTGCTCCTACTGCTAACCAAAAAATCCGAAAATGGAGGGCTGTTTTGATGCGCATGGTTTGGGCTGGATATTCAAAACAACTCCAACTTTTTCTTCTTTTATTGAGAAATCAACAATAATTAAAGAAAGAAACAACTTTTCAATTGTTGGACCCCACAAGGAGGGATACCTAACAAATGACGCAATGGTGGCTGGAGTTTTCAAATTATTAAAAAATAAATAAATAAAATAATAAAAGAGACTCTGGCTTTATGTGTGACCCTCTGCAGCTAGGCCGCGGCTTGGCAGCGGTGATACATATGCATTGAACTTTGCACTAGTAAAGTTGCTCCATTGGGCCGCCGGTCAACCTGCGACGGATCTAGGAAATGGCTATTTAGTACGTGGAACATGCATGCATACAATTCTTTTCTTTTTTCACTGTGCGGAGTCAATTTAACACAAGCAATTAATTAAACAAAAACTTAAGAATATTTTATAATAAGTTCGGTGCTACTTGTTGAATGATGAGGAATGGGCGATGCCATAATCACCAACAATCACCCGTACAATCAATATTAATAATTCACCTTTGTTAATACGGCCTGTGATTATGCGCCCACCCAAAAAAAATCATAAGAGAAATAATTGCCGTGATTGAATAGTATTTCTACATTCATATGTCAACATCTTAATAGGGTAGAGTTTTGAGATTTCGCTTAATAGGATATTTATATTTAAAGATCTCTTAAACCAGACTAATAGACCCATTTAAGAGTCCTAACAAATTATCTTTATTATATTATGAATAAATTGTTCTCGAGTTTTAAAAACTCAACCATTTATTTATTGATAACTCTTCACTTTTAGTAGAGGAATACCGTGGTTACAAGACAATCAATGGAAGATAACAAAAGACAACACGTTACAAATCTCCCAAAGAACAATACCAACATCCAACCAGAAATTGGGTTACAAATCCAAACAAAACAAAATATAACAAGACCTACAAAACAAACCTCATGCAACAAAACAAAACAAAAGATAAGTTAAAATCAAAAGGAAATCTGCTAAACATACCTCATATAAGTCATATCCATCTTCTCCAACTATAAATATGTATATATATAATTTCATGCAAAAATATTAAGTATTCTCATATAATGTCATAACGATATTACATTTCTTGCACTCTCTATCCCTTACCATGCATTGGATCTTTTGTGTCGAGGGAAAGGTTCATGTTTGATGAAATATTTTTCTTGCATATATTACAAATTTATAATGGACCGCCCTAATCGACAAGCTCAATAAATAAAAGTAAAATTAAAAATAAGAAACATTGTCAAACCAATACCTCAATTTCAGGATCTTAGGTTGACTTTTGCCTTGGATGGTTCATGCTTTCTTCATACTTCTAGCTTTTAAAATATAGAACACTGTTTGTCCATGTTAATGCAGCTTCCTAGGGGCAGCAGCTCCTGTCTCACTTTCTGTGTAATTTCTTGATCTGCTTTTTAAAAAATTAGGTTTGTGTTTCACAAATCTCGGCTCTTGCCTTTGCAAGAAACAGCACATTTTTGGCGAGACGCATCTTTAGTGTTTCCTTCTGGTGGGATTCGCTTCCTTGTCATATACTTTCTTACACTGCTGATTCTTTGTAATATAGATTTTGGCAGCTGTCTGTACATTGGGGGGTTTCCCTTCTTAGTGCAATGGTGGCGAATATTTGGAGTTTTTTTTCAATTTTAATGCTATTTTAATTAAAATTATTTTAAAACAATTTGGATGGAACTTTATTTCCTAAATTGACGTGTTACAAAAAAACGTTGGTCCATCCAACGTTTTTTAAACAAAAAACATCAGATAGATCAGTGTTTTTAATCTGTGTGAGCCCTTCGTATGCTACTTGAGATGGCATTTTTTGCTTGGTTAAATCATGTCTTCCTCCTTCTTTTCTGTCTGCAGTCGCATGAAGCCGAGAGAGCCAAAAGAGAGTGACACTAATGGAGGAGTAAAAATGCCGGCCACTTTTGCTAGTGAACGCTTTTATTGTTCGGATTGTACAATCTGAACGTTATGCCACAATGTTGTGCCGGGCACCCCACTTGTGCCAAACACCAATACTACAACTATTGCTATTGAATATATAAGAAAATTAAAGTAATGCAGAAACTAATAATAAAGCAATAAAAAGAACAAGATAAGAAATTTACGAGGTTCGGTATAGAATTACCTACGTCCTCGGGCGCCGATGATCAATCCACTACTTCTTGACAAAGTACAACTTTGAGGTGCGTTTTACAAATGAAGAGTTGAGCTCTTTATATAACTTCAACCTCAAGTCTAAAAAACACTTCTCTCCAATGTGGGACAAATAATATAAAAAATTCAAAACCACCTTTTATACTAAGGTGGAAGTATTCTACCAATGTGGGACAAAAAAACAACAAATCTCCACTTTGACGATAAATTCAACAAAATTTTCAGTCACCAACATTTTCTGGAGTTCCACATCATCGGCGCCTTCCAAAAATACTCAGACTTGCAGGATATTGATCAAGTCCAAACAATGTTTGAACTTGATTGTTGTCACAATCTTGGTCAACATATCTGCGGGATTTTCAGTTGTAGCAATCTTCTGAAGAAGTATCTTGCCTCCATCAATAATATCCAGCATAAAATGAAACCGAACGTCGATGTGCTTCGTTCGTGCATAGTAGACTTGGTTCTTTGCCAAGTGAATAGCACTCTTGCTATCACAGAATACAACCATGTGCTTTTGAACAACTCCCAAATTTTCAAGTAAACCCTGCAACCAAATAGCTTCCTTAACAGCCTCTGAAGCTGCCATGTACTCTGCTTCTGTTGTAGACAAAGCAATGGTAGACTGTAAGGTAGACCTCCAACTCATTGGACCATTAGCAAATGTAAAAATATATCCAGTAGTTGATCGACGTTTATCCAAATCACCTGCAAAATCCGAATCCACATATCCAACAATACGTTGTTCAATAGTATTATTTTTCTCAAATACTATACCAATATCAATCGTATTCATAATATATCTCAAAATCTATTTCATAGCTTGCCAATGTCCTTTACCCGGATCATGCATATACTTGCTCACCATATTAACAGCTTGTGAAATATCAGGTCTAGTACAAATCATAACATACATCAGACTACCAACAGCACTTGCATAAGGAACCTGTGACATATACTTACGTTCCTCATTTGATTTAGGAGATAAAGCAGCACTAAGTTTGAAATGAGGAGCAAGAGGAGTGTTTACTGGTTTTGACTGCTCAGACATGCCAAAACTCTGTACTACCTTCTTCAAATACTGTTTCTAAAACAAACTAACTCTTCCTCTCATTCTGTCTCTGCAAATTTCCATGCCAAGTATCTTCTTTGCTTCACCAAGATCTTTCATCTCAAACTCTTGATTTAACTGACTTTTCAACTTGTTGATTTCTTCCCTATCCTTTAAAGCTATCAACATATCATCAACATACAAGAGTAAATATATAAAGATCCATTTTGTAGTCTGCGAAAATAAACACAATGATCATGTTTATTTCTTATGTACTTCTGACCCATCATAAACTGATGAAATCGTTTGTACCACTGTCTTGGAGATTGTTTTAAACCATACAACGATTTACCCAGTTTACATACCCAATTTTCTTTTCCAGCAACCTGAAATCCATCTGGCTGAGTCATATAGATTTCCTCTTCCAAATCACCATGTAAAAATGCAGTTTTTACATCGAGTTGAACTAGTTCAAGATCAAATTGTGTTACCAAAGCCAACAAAATTCGAATGGAAGAATGTTTAACAACTAGAGAAAATACCTCATTATAATCAATGCCTTCCTTCTGTACGTAGCCCTTAGCTACCAATCTAGTTTTGAAGCGAACATTATTTGTATTTGGAAATCCTTCTTTCTTTGCATAAACCCATTTACAACCAATTGCTTTCTTACCCTTAGGTGGCTGGGCTAGCTCCCAAGTCTGATTCTGATGAAGAGACTGCATTTCTTCATCCATTGCTTTTTTCCACTTGTCTAATTCAGAGTTCCTCATTACTTCTTTGAAAGTGTAAGGAACATTATCATCCACAACTGGAAGTGCATAGGCTACCATATCAGTATACCGAGCAGGTTTTCGAATTTCTCGTCTTGACCTTTAAGAAACAATTGATTCTTGTTGCTGTGAAGATTCTCAAATTGAAATCTCCTCTTCTTGTATACTATTCCCCACCGTAACTAGAGAGTTACCTTGTGTAGTCTCATTTCTCATTGGGTTTCCCAAAATTGTCTCAACCTCCACCTGTTGTTAAGTACCACTGGTCTTCTCTTCAACTCGTGACTCCTTGCGTATTGTTTTCTTCATCATCGCAAGTTCATCAAAAGTTACATCTCTACTTAAAATCATTTTTTTCGTCTCTAGACACCAAAGATGGTATCCTTTGACTCTTGCACTTATCCCCAAGAATATTGCTTTCTTGACTCTTGGGTCCAACTTAGATTATTTAACATGATAATAAGCCATAGTACCAAATACATGTAAAGAATCATAATCACTAGCAGGCTTTCCAGAGCATACCTCATAGTGTGTTTTTCCCCCTATTGCAGATGATGGTAGACGATTGATGAGATGACATGCATATCTAACAGCCTCAGCCCAAAACCTTTTGTCTAACCCAGCATTAGACAACATACATCAAACTTTCTCCAGCAAAGTTCGATTCATACGCTCTGCCATCCCATTCTTCTATGGTGTATTTCGAACTGTGAAGTGTCGAGCAATATCTTCATCCTGACATACCTTCATAAACGGGTCATTCGTGTATTCACCACCATTATCTTATCTGAGCCGTTTAATCTTTTTCCCAGTTTGAGTTTCAACTAATTTTTTTCACTTAAGGAAAATATCACATACTTCATTTTTATACTTCATAGAATACACCCAAACTCTTCTATAAAAATCATCAACAAAAGTGACAAAATAATGCATACCACCTAACGAAGCCGTTTTTGTGGGCCCCCATACATCTGTATGGATGTAGTCTAAAATACCTTCAGTATGGTGGATTGTTGTGCCAAATTTCACTCTAGTTTGTTTTCCCAGAATGCAATGCTCATAAAATTCAAGTTTGCACACCTTTGCACCTTTTAAAAAACCTCGCTTAGCTAATTGTTGCAAAGATTTTTTTCCTGCATGTGCTAATCGCATATGCCATAACTTGGTTGTATCTGAACCTGCATCTTTTTCAGAAACAACAACTGCTGAGCCAATAACTGTACTACCTTATAAATAATATAAGTTATTTTTCCTTATTCCTTTCATCACCACCAGCGCACCTGATTTAATCTTTAAAGTTCCATCTTTCAAAGTGATAATGAACCCTTTAGATTCTAAGGCAACCAATGAAATCAGATTCTTCTTTAGGCTTGGAACATACCTAACCTCAGTCAAGGTCTTAATAGTTCCATCTTGACATTTCAACTGTATTGATCCTATTCCAATTGTTTTACAAGTATTATCATTTCCCATAAAAACAACCCCACCATCTAATTCTTCAAAATTAGAAAACCATTCCCTATTGGGACACATGTGATAGGAACAACCAGAATCCAAAATCCACTCACCAAAATAATGTGATGAAGATGTTCCAACAAGAGAAAAATCTGACTCACTTCCATCATCATTGGCTATATTGGCATTAAAATGTGTTTTGCCCTTATTCTTCTGCTGTAATTTAGGGCAATCTTTCTTCCAATGTCCTCTCTCACGACAAAAGGCACATTCATCTTTAGTAGGTCTCCCACGAGATTTACTCCTCCCATGAGATTTACTCTTCCTTCCAGGCATATGACTCTGAGAACAACCCCTTATTGTTAGTGCTTCTGCTGTTTCCTTATGGACCCTCGATCCTTCTTTCTGCATTCAGTACTAATCAATGCAATACAAACAGCATCATAAGTAACTTTATCTTTCCCATACAATAAAGTGGTGGTCAAATGTTCATACTCATCAGGGAGAGAATTCAGTAACAATATGGTTTTATCCTCATCTTTCACCTTTTCATCCAAATTTCACAAATCGGCCAAAATTTTATTGAAAGCATTATGTGGTCATTAATCGGAATACCTGGTTGATATTGGAAGCGAAACAATTTCTTTTTCAAATAGAGCCAATTTTTCAAACTCTTGGTCATAAATGTATCTTCCAATGTCTTCCACAATTTCTTTGCAAATGTCTCACTCATAACACAATATTTCTGATTTTTGGCGAGACACAGACGAATCGTACCACATGCCTGACGATTGATCTTTTCCCAATCTTTGTCACCCATATCTACCGGTTTATCATCCAAAGCAATATTTAGTTCTTGTTGATACAAGATGTCCATCACCTCACATTGCCATATACCAAAATTATTGGTACCATCAAATTTCTCCACCTCAAACCAAGCATTAGCTATCGTCTTCGATGATGATGTCGAAGCTAAAGGGGTTGGAGTTCGTGTGGACAGAGTTTCTTCTACTGCTGCACTAGTTTCTGCCATCTTCTATATATTCAATAGCAACCAACAAAGCAAAAGGCCTAAGATGAATAGTACATACCAACTGTGTCTACTCTGTTTTATCCTATGAAATTCCACTTTGACCAGACCGACCTCCAGGGAGCGACTGAGCCGCAATGGTCTCTAAGCACTCACTTAGACAAGGTCTTTCTTAGGCATCAAATGTGGAATCAAGGATCCTAACAAAGGAACACCTCCGTATCAACACTATTCAACCTAACTCTGATACCAATTGTTGTGCCGGGCACCCCACTTGTGCCAAACACCAATACTACAACTATTGCTATCGAATATATAAGAAAATTAAAGCAATACGGAAACTAATAATAAAGCAATAAAAAGAACAAGACAAGAAATTTACGAGGTTCAGTATAGAATTACCTACGTCCTCGGGCGCCGATGATCAATCCACTACTTCTTGACAAAGTACAACTTTGAGGTGTGTTTTACAAATGAAGAGTTGAGCTCTTTATATAGCTTCAACTTCAAGTCTAAAAAACACTTCTCTCCAATATGGGACAAATAATATAAAAAATTCAAAACCACCTTTTATACTAAGGTGGAAGTATTCTACCAATGTGGGACAAAAAAACAACACACAAGGTACAAGTGAACGTTGGGGAAGTAGTATATAAGGAACAGAAGCGAGATATGTTTTACCACATCCAGGTTGTTTAAAACCCTAGTTCTTATAGTCTGAACTTTGAGTTGAGATTCTGAAATTTGAGTTGAAGTTTTTAGTAGTTTGTAGTAGAAATCGATATTTTGTATCTTGAATTGACTTCAATTGAAGTCAATTTGGTGATTTGAAGCATCATTGTGGAACCCCCAAATTGAGGTTAGGATTTTTTTTCACGTCTGAATTTTTCATGTATAAATGATGAATGTATATTAAATTTACTTGAATAAATTATGAATGCATATTAGATTTTGCATTGTATGCAAATTTTATTATCTATTTGCATGCATATTAAATTTAGTTTTAATTATGGATTAAGAAGGTTTAAATGGGAAGTTTTTATGCGAGTGTTTTTAAAATATTTCATGATTATTTTGAATGTTTAATTAGTAATGTGTATATTGTTGAGGTTAAAGCGGTATTTAATCTTATGTTTCTTTTTTTAATCTATAAACGATGAATGTGAAATTATTATTATCAATTTCTATGATTATTAAGATTAGCTTTAATTTTGAAGTCATATGCTTCGTACTCAAAATTTTTATTGTTAGAGATTTTATTTAATTTTTAATTATTTAATGTGTAATTAATTAATAGAGTACTGTTCTAAATGACAGGAAGCTCAAGTAATGTTCCAGTGACTATCCTATTGTACATAGGAGGAAAATGATCACCGGAGTGGATGGAGTTAGTTATAGTACTCTGTCAATTAGAGAAATTTGAATAGATAAGGGGGCAAAATTAAACAAATTGTATGATGAGATATACAAATATCTGCACATTGATCAAAACCAAGATGCATTGCGAGTGATTGCGAGATATCCTATGAGAAGGGCTAAATGATACAATATTCTTCTAGGTTATTCCTATGCAAGATGATTATGGTTTGTGCATTACATTGGATGCACACAGCTTATGCTTGAATATTTACACTGTGAAATTTTATATGAACATCATTCCTCAAATAACTAATGCGGAAGTTGGAGTAGTTAAGGATAAGCAAGTGTTAATGCCCGGAGAACCATTTTCTGAAGTACAAAATGACACCCAATCGGAACCTTCTTATGGAATGGCTACATGTGGCATGGATGAGCAGTATAGGAGTGCGGTATTTGGTAGGGATAATTTGACTAATGTGGATTTGAATGAAGGCTCAGGCTTGT
This sequence comes from Malania oleifera, assembly GCF_029873635.1. Classification (NCBI taxonomy): domain Eukaryota; kingdom Viridiplantae; phylum Streptophyta; class Magnoliopsida; order Santalales; family Ximeniaceae; genus Malania; species Malania oleifera. Next base: position 113,936,463 of record NC_080420.1, read on the forward strand.
CGTTACAGCCACCTTCTTATGGAATACATGTGTATCACATGGATGATTGGTATAGGAGCGCAAATGTGTCTGCTGATTTGTACGCAAGTATGAACATCGTATTGGACGAAGGGATGAATATTATGAACAATGTTGATTTACAATACGAGGAGAACATCGAGCTGGAAACTATTGAAGGGTCAATTATGCAAACTATGTCGTTCATGATGAATCGTAGCCCTCCCTCAATGAAACAAATGATGATATCCATAATAAACAGTTTGTGGATCAACCTCCCATGTACGGTGAAATTGATGTGGAGGCTGCAGATGTGACACGTCAAAAAGAGATCCCTATCCAAGTGAATCGTTGGGATGAGTCATCTAAGCTATGCAAGGGGGTGATCTTTGAGTCAAAGGATCAGTTGATAGCTGCGATGCGGATTTATCCTGCCCAAATGCATCATGACTTCTATGTGGGGCAGTCTAACACACGGTTATGGGTTGTTATAAGTATAAGGAGGAGTCTGAGTATAGATGGAGATTTCATGCTATGTTGCAAAGAAAACATAATATGTTTGAGATCACTCAATATGCTGGACCACACACATGCTTAAACCAAATGCTATCGCAAGATCACAACCAAATTACATCATCCCTAATTTGTCGAGATATAATGAGTATGATAAGGGGAGATGCATCTACTTCAATCACTATATTGAAAGAATTCATAGATCATCACTTCGGATATTCTATATCATATAAAAAGATGTGGTTGGGCAAGTAAAAGGTCATTGCTCAAGTCTTCGGCGATTAGGAGATCTCGTATCAAACCTTGTCCAAGTGGATGGAAGCGATGTGTGCGTATAATCCTAGTACCGTTGTTAAGTGGAGGTGGAGTACTATTCTAAAGTACAAAAATTCAATGATTTTAGTATTTATATTGTGGTCATTTGCAGTGTCAATAGAAGGTTTCCATTATTGCCCACCTATTACATGTATAGATGGGACATACCTATACGGGAAGTATAAAGGTAATTAAGCTTCTAATTGTTATGGCCCTATATGAAAAGAAACAAATATTCCCCCTTGCATTCTCCATTGCCCAAGAGGAGTGCTTCAACAAATAGAATTGGTTTCTCTATTGCCTTCATTTTGTTACTGACAGAAATAATCTTTACTCGATATCAAATAAACATGCAAATATAGTAGCTACCATGCAACGAAATCTTGATTGGCAACCACCATGTGCCCACCACCGATTTTGCCTTAATCATGTGGTCAACAACTTCAATAGTAATGTAGAGACCCGAAAAATTATAATGATTAAAATAATTAGTAAAGATAATAAATAGAATAGATAAATAAATAATAAGGGGAAAAGGGAAAATTTTAAAGAAAAGACAGTAGACCTCGTCAACGAATCTTCTATCTTTGTCGACAAATGTTCTTCTAGAGATCGTCGACGAAGTTCAGTCCCTTGTCGACGAAGAAATCCCGAACGACAAAAATTTCAGAATTTGGGTTCGTCGACGAAGTCCTTCTTTCGTCGATGAATGTTCTTGAGTGGCTCGTTGATGAAGATGTCTTCTCATCGACGAGAGTGGCTAGGTATAAATTGAATTTTTTATTTCTTATTCATTAAGCAAACTCAAAACCTTCGTGTTCTCTCTCTAAAACATCTCTCCCTGCCTTCTCTCTAAGATTCCGACGCGGATTTAGCTCAAATCAACAAACGGGAACCGCTACGGTGTTCTAGGGGAGATTCTCTACACATCTTGCGGAGCAGATTTCTAAACTGGGCTTTCCAAGCATCACTCCAAAGTTAAGGTAAGGGTTAGGATTCCTAACTTTTGAGGTTTAAACACTTATTTCGAGTTTATGAGTTGAGAAAATGTTGAAATAATAGATTATTTAGGGTTTATCTAATTAAATTAGGATTTTTTATTTAGGGTTCGACTGAGCAGGCATCATTTTGGGGTCCCTACTGGCGTAGTTCAAGAAATCAAGTAAGGGGAATATATTAAATCAGGATTTTTGAGGAAATAATCGGTAAAAAATGGAAATAATATGTATATATGTGTATGATTTTCACGTGACTTCTGAAAAGCCGACCAATTGAATTGTAAATTTCTGAGCCTAGGGTTGTGCTACTAAATATTATTTGCAAAAATGGAAAGTTAAAATGACAGATTTTCCAGATTATTGTGTAAGAAATTAAATGTATATTTTCAGTATATTAATGATGAATGTGGGTTGTCTTATTTTACAGTAAACGTATGAAATATGTTGTTAAATTGTGTGGCATGAGTAAAATGAAGTTTCTGCGTTGAACTATGATATATGTATGAGATGCAAGAAATACTAGAAATGTATTGAGAATTAAAATGTGATATGATTTATTCTACATGTGTTTGAGAATGTTAAATAACAATGTATGGTTTATGAACTCAGAGTTGTCAATATTTGTGAATACTGGATGTTGGTATGTACTTTTGGGATTATATAGGTAGAAACTCTGGTATATTATAAAAGAATTGTTATTATTTCTGTTGCGTGGCTGATATAGAGCTAGGTATAGGTACTGGAACACGTGGCGCTCGGGCCCCACTTGGTGGGTTCAGGGCGTCATAAGGTGGTATCAAATATATATTTTAAATAACACTCCAGACCCTAGTTTCGGGTTCGGGGCGTTACAAGTAAAGTCAGAAATGTCAATTTAAAGTGTATGGTGGAGCGAGTGGGAAGCGATCATCAGGTAAGAAAATTTGACAAGTAGATGGAGAAGATAATTGCTGACATTTAACATTTTATCTCGTCGCACATTATTTCAATAGCCGACGAGAGGCAACTCATAAGGCATTTGCTGTAGGGAATGCATTTACTCCACACATTACGTTATGCATGGAAAGAGGAAAGATTAAGGTCACTGGATATCAGGTGACGACATTCAACCGATCGAGAACATAACAACGGCGCAAACAAGGGCCACATAAAGGAAACAATGTTCAAAATTTGAGCATCCATGAACACAAATACTCATGTGGGAAGTGGCAAGATTTACACTTTCCTTGGTCCCACCCATTACCTACACGTGCTAAGACACGGTTGAATCCTGTCAGATTTGTTGACACCCTACTACAGCATCGCAAAACACTATATGACCTATATAGCCTATTTTAACCCAATCAGGCACCAGGACTATTGGCTAGAACATTCAATGCCAAAATTGTACGCAAATCCTGCTTTAGCTCGACACAAAGGTCATTCTAGAATCTCACATCTATGTAATGAGATGGATGTAAAGAAAGGTAGGAAGAAGAACATATCACCACAAGGTTATTAGTGACGGTTTTAAACCATCACTAATAGTATTAGTCACGGTTCAATCAGTATTAATGACGGTCATACATTAGTCACCATATTTGCGACAATAAATACTTATTAGTGACAAATAATACAAACTGTCACTAATAGTGAAGTATTAGTGACGGAAGACAACCATCACTAATATTGTATAACCTTCACTATAAATTATACATATTCTCGACTCAAATTTGTCACTAAAACCCAAGTATTAGTGACGATTTTAATAACCGTCACTAGTATGACACTATTAGTGACGGTCAATAAATTGTCACTAATATTACGCTTTTAGTGACGGTTATTAAAACTGTCACTAATAATATACCATTAGTTATGGTTATAAAATAGTAACTAATATTTGGCCTTTAGTGACGAATTTGAGCCCAGAAAATGTTGATTCTATAGTGACGGTTTTAGACTTTTAGTGACGGTTTATAAACTGTCACTAAAACTTTATTTTGCTATTATTAGTAATGGTTTGGCAAGCCATCACTAATACTTTGAAATAAATAAATTTTTTTAAAAAAATTCCTATAAAAACTTGTAATTACATTTTAGCATACATAAAATTAAACCAAAATTACTAAAACATTTATAAATTATTCAAAATTAAAATACAATTTATTCAAAAATTCAAATACATATATACAAATACAAATTGAAATTATAAAAAATAAAAAACAATTCTATTCAGATAACAAAGAATATAGGAAAAGTCAAAATTAAAGTTGCGCGCATCCGACCCAATTGTAGTGCCTATCATCATCGTAGTGTTGTGACAGATGCAAACCCTACAAAATAATAATTATACAAGAAATTAATATCCAATGTTTGAACATATATGTGTATACTATAATTAAATATGATTTGATACCAAAATGATCGGGCATTCAGACATAGTCTAAAAAAATGATACAATTGTAAATAACTAAATTTGGTCAATCAAAAGTCACCCCACTCAGTTCGGACCTCATATGACCAAATTGTAAGTTAAGTGCTTTAAAATGAACTAAGTTTATTAAGTTTGTTTGTATTATAACTTTACTTCTAAGTTGAGAAAAAGCTCCCGAGAAGGAGTTTTTAGGCACCGTCAGCTCTGGCATGTCTAGTTCAATGTGATGGACATGTCGATACTGACTGCATTCACTCCAGACCTCGTATACCTTAATTGGATACCTGGGTGCAAAACTGTGAACTAAGATTACTATGTTTGTATTCTAACTTTACTTCTAAGCGGGAAAAAAGCTCCCAAGGAGGAGTTTCAAATCCGGCACGTCCAGGTCAATGTGACGGACATGTCGAGACTGACCACACTCGGTTTGGATCTCGTATACCCGACTTAGACACCTAAGTGTTTAGAATGAATTAAGTTTAATTACTATATTTGTTTGTATTCTAATTTTTCTTCTAAGTAGGTAAAAAGCTCCTGGGGAAGAGTTTTTAGGCACTGTTAGCTCCAACATGTCTAGTTCAATGTGATGGACCTATCAAGACTGACCGCATTCAATTTGGGCCTTGTATGCCCGAATTGGACACTTGGGTGCAAAACCGTGAACTAAGGTTACTATATTTGTATTCTAATTTTGCTTCTAAGCGGAGAAAAAGCTCCCCGGGAGGATTTTTTTGGGTACCGTCAGATACGGCACGTCCAAGTCAACATGACGGATGTGTCAAGATAGACCACGCTCAATTTGAACCTCGTATGCCTGACTTGGACGCCTGAGTGCTTAAAATGAACTAAGTTTACTAAGTTTGTTTGTATTCTAACTTTACTTCTAAGTGGGGAAAAAGCTCTTAGGGAGGATATTTTGGGCACTGTAAGATCCAACACATCTAGTTCAATGTGACGGACATGTCAGGACTGACCGAACTTAGTTTGGACCTCGTATGCCCGAATTAGACACTTGAGGGGTTAAATTTAACTAAGTGTACTAAGTTCACCTCTAAGCGCATAATTTTCAATTAGCATAGAATTTTTGGGCCCCGTCAGATCCGACACATCTAGGTCAATGTCACGGACATGTCGGGACTGACCATGCTCAGTTTGGACCTCATATGCCTGACTTGGACACCTGAGTACTTAAAATGAACTAAGTTTACTAAGTTTGTTTGTATTCTAACTTTGTTTCTAAGTTGGGAAAAAGTTCTTGGGGAGGATTTTTTGGGCACCATAAAATTCGGCATGTCCTATTCAATGTGACAGACGTGTTGGGACTGACCAAACTTAGTTTGGACCTCGTATGCCGAATTAGACACTTGGGTGATTAAATTCAACTAAGTGTACTAAGTTTGCCTCTAAGCGCATAATTTTCAATTGGCATGGAATTTTTTGGCACTGTCAGTTTTGGCACATCGAGTTCAATATCATGGACGTGTCAAGATTGACCACACTCGGTTTGGACCTCGTCTGTCCAACTTGGACACTTGAGTGCTTAAAATGAACTAAGTTTACTAAGTTTTTTTGTATTTAAACTTTACTTCTAAGTAGAGAAAAATATCTCAGGGAGGATTTTTTGGGCACTATCAGACCCAGCATGTCCAATTCGATGTGACGGATGTGTCGAGTTTGACTGAACTTAGTTTGGACCTCCTATGCCCGAATTGGACACGATGGTTGGTTTGTCACGAAAACATGCATATTCCATGTTCTCAGCACCTTGAACCCCGATTTTGACTTGCTTTGTAGGTAAAATAGTACAAGCATGGGAACCATTGGCTTATTTCATGCAAGTTTACTTCTCACAAGTCATTTTACATACGAGTATTTTTGCAGTAGTCGTATTTTGACAAAAAACATTTAGATTTCACGTTTTGGGCCCTTTGAACCTCATTTATAACTATTTTTGTGGGTCATTAAGTTCAAACATGGGAACCATCTGCTCATTAAGAGTAGGTTTAATTCTCATGGCTCATTTTACTTACGAGCACGGTGGTGGCAGTCAATTTGCAACAAAAACATGCATATTCAATGTTTTGGCCACCTTGAACCCTAACTTTTACTTTCTTTTGCACATCATACGGTACAAACATGGGAACCTTTGGCTCGTTTAATGCAAGTTTAATTCCCTTGGGTCATTTTACTTATGAGTATGATGGAGGTAGTTGGTTTGTGACAAAAACATGCATATGTCATGCGTTTTGGGCACTTGAACTGCATTTTTTTTTACCTTTTTTGTAGTACCTACAGTTCAATATTCTCTTTGCATAGATGAATCTTTAAACTACATTGCGAAAGAAAATCATATCATTTCTAGAAATTAGATGATTTCACTAGGTGCATGATATGGCATAACAAACATGTCTGAATTCTGATCACCTTCATCCAGCATGCAAATATGAACTCTCCTTTGGATAAATATTGTTATTGTTATTTTTTAATTGTTTTGTTGGGCAAGGAAGGAAAGAAATTGTAATGTATTTTTTTGATACACTATTTAATGTTTTTGTTTTTGGTATAATGAAAATCTTGAGAATAAATCACAAAATCCAATTTAATGATATGTTTAAGTTTAAAATAAAAATATTGTTATGTGAATTCATACAAAAATTGGATCTATTAATTCATTGCATACACAATGCATATAATAAAATATGAAAATATAACTGCATAATTACACTGCGTAATTTAGAATAACCCAATTTCAAAACTCCCCACACAAATTTTCCTACCGCATACACCCAAGAATCTATCTCAAATCTATTTTTTTCTTCTTTAGATCATAAAAATAAAAGCACTACCAAAAAAATGAGTGCAAGTCCTAAGAGTTTGAATCGACCAATAACGCATTAGAGAGACTTCTCTAACAAAAAAATATCAACACACAAACACATACACAACTAAGAAACCAGATCAAGAAACTAAGGATGTCAACTAACATTAACACTAAGACTGAGTATAACTTCTAATGAGAGGAGGAGTCACCCGCATCATCTAGATGAGATTGGCGCATCATTTGTTCCATCTGCGCTCTCTAGTTTTTCATGGCTTCCATCTCCGCTTTCCAGGAGGTCATCTCTTCTTTCATCTATTGATTCTCCGCTCCCCAAGTGGAAGCCTGTTCTTTTAGCTACTAGTTCTCCATTTCCATCATCTGCATCCGAAGAACCATCTCCTCCCTTTAAGACTCAACTTCCCTACATGTTGGGTCCAACTCAGCACAAGACGTGCAGTCGAAGAAGATGATGATGTTGGGGCGATGTATCCACTGTCAAGACCTTTCAACTAACCCCTCGCGCATTCCCCAAGCACTTGAGTGCAGATCTTGTCATCCGTCATTCGCTGACCCCCCTCTAGAACCGGTGCATTCCTCAGCTCGACCATCCTCACCTATTTTCAGTCATGAAAAAGTATAAAATGAGGTAATAAGAATACAACTTTATCATCTTCAATAAAATAATGAACTAAATAATATATTTGACTTACATGTTTGCTCTACGCACCCTAGCACTACTCCCTTGATGGCCTCTGATGTGTTCTCTAATAAAGATTCGGCCTCAGTTCTAGCTCATCAGTGACGGGATCACGCTACATTATCACGTAAAATATCATTAATATTAATTCGTAGGTGTAAACATAAATAACACTTGTCATGTAATGCTCAAATAGTTTTATAGCATTAACCTTTAGATGATTGATGAATAACTTCGACCCACTGCAATGCGTTGTATCTAATTTACTGCAGTTCGCAGCATTTTTCTCACAAATAGCCTACGAAAAAGATGTAATGACTTTTCATTACCTAGCCACATCAACACGAAAAAGTAGTTATAATAATACAAGCACATCCCCTGATAGCTTGGGTCGCGGAAATGGCGACAGACCACCAACCAATCCTCCAAGGAGATCATATCAAATGGGTGCGCTTCAGCCTAATCTCCCATCTTTTTAAAATGGTTGTGCATTCTAGTGCAATAGCTCTTGAACCGAGCGCACAGCTGCACGTTCACCGCCTTCTTAACATGGTTTGCGATGAAAATTTCCATATCAAACTTCACTTGCATATGAAATACATATAGAATGTTGGACAATTTTTTGGGTAGTATGTTAAAAGTAAAAAGAATTGGTTTGGGGTTACTTACCAAAATGCGCTCATAGAGAACCAAGCACTGATCCTCTGTCAACTGTGGCCAAGTAAAGCAGGTGACTGGAGCATATTGTCAGCATACAATGTTGAGCTCCCGTGTCCAGCTCGTGCACCAATCGTCACGCGAGGCCGTGTAGCATGGAGATCTAGATCCGTTGCCCAGTCCTCTCCAGGTGTTTTTTTAGGGTCATTTTCTTTGCTGCACCACAGCCTGACCTCATTGTCTGTGTCGCCGAGGTCGATGCTACAAGAAGAGTTAAAGAATAATATTGTTATCATGCACGTGTACGACTATCAATATATTGTTCTAAATCAAATACTCGTAACCTTACCAACGCTGCTCATTATAGTGGGCAACTCACCCTGGGTCTGATGCCCAACTAATGGATCAACCTCCTCAAGTAGGGGTCCTGAGGGCTCAAACGGTGCCCAATTAGGATCGACATCCTTCATCGGTCTCGAGGACGTCGGATCATCCTCAGGAGACGATGTAGTGGAGAGCCTAGACTAAACTAGGCAACGACGACCTCCTGGTGCCATGTCTGCAAAATAATACACCAGTAAATATAAGAAGATTGGATATTAGATGGATGCATAGTAAATATACTTTTAGTTATTTACACATGTCAGATACATGGTGACAATATAACATGCTTACCCCCTATACATTCTCAATATCGGTATCATCCTCACTTTCTAGTATGTCTTCCTCCTCACTACAGTACTCGACCATAGTTTCATCTTCCCCATTAGTTTCATCATTATCGATGAAGTCAATGTGTATATAAGATTTAATTCGAATGTCAGCAATCCCTACGTGTTCTGCCGTGACACCAACCCTATTCAATAGTATAGGATCGACTTCTTCCTCAGTAACATTGACAGCAGATTGCATTACTGAAGTACTAATCATCTCAAATCTAGTTCCTACTGCTAATATCCATCTAGAATAGGCAGAACACCTTCAGACGTCTGAACGGTCAGTTTAGTCATCTGAACAGGAACTTCAAAAGTCTAAACCTACGCTTCACACGTCTGACCCTGTTTCCAGTTCAATTTTTCAAAGCTTTAAGGAACTTCAGAAGATTGAACCCGAAAGTTCAGTCATCTGAACACTATTAACGGTAAAAAATTTTAAATGTTTTAAATTTCAAATAAAGGTTTCTTAAGCCCCAAAATTAATGAAAACTTAGAAGATACTCCAAGTAAACTTGGGCATCACGAAAACATTTTTCTAAGCATATAAATACATGGTTTTTCAAATCAAATTTACACCAAGAAAGAAAGAATTGAAAAATCTGCTGAAAGCAACTTGCTCTTGAAAAGCTCTCTCTTACTTACTCATTGCAATACTCTTTTACTGAGAAACTGAAGTACTGATCATCTCAAATCTCGTTCCTACTGCTAATATCCATCTAGAGAAGGAATTGGTGAATTCTATACTTGAGCTTCATCTTACTTCATCTTTATATTTAAATTCCGAAGTACATAGTGCTAAATTTGTACTACTGTAGGGGAGTACGTTGATTGGTTAACACCCAAAGACTTTTTAACTAAAAGTTTATTTAAAGTATAAGCTTTTGGAAAGAGTGTTGAATGTGATATTGCTTATCATCTTGAAAGACCAATTTCATTCTCTGCAGGGCTTAAATCAAATTCATATGCACAGGGCTGCAAACAAGTTAATATTTTGAAATCTTGTAAAAGCTGAGAATTCCTAAAAAGTTGCATATTATATCTTAAGTTGGTATCTTTGGGTGTTTAATTTATTAACTGATTGTTGATTGGTTGAATGTTTAAGTTTTGATAATATTGCATTGTGGATTGAATAAGAAACTAAGTTCTTTGTTGTTTGTAATAAACTAAGTTTTGCTGAGTATTAACTAAATTAATAAGAGGTCAAAGAATTTATAAAAAGAATTAAAAGATATTTTAATAATACAATTCACCCCCTCTTGAGACTACACCTTGGTTTTCAATATTCCCTTCCAATATCTACCCAACTCCTATGCAAACCAAATTAACACTATAATTTGTGTGTTTATCAAAATGGAATATATAGGGTTGGAATGAAATATATACAAATTTTAGTAACTTGCAAAGAAAAAGATAATGTTATTTTTTTAAGGAATTAAATGGCAAGCAAAATTAATTAATTATTTCAACTAATATAAAATAAGGTATAAATTGACATACCACAAGCATGTGACAATTTGCCTTGACATAGCACTTTTAGGTATGGTTGATTGTTATCCTTGTTTACTTACTCCATTTTTTTATGAACTAATCACAACTGAGTTACCTTTTTTTTTAGAATTTTTTGTATTTTTTAAAAATAAAAGGACATTGTTCTTGCAAATTCTATAAAAGAGAATGAATCTATTATAATTCACATAACGTAATAGCATATACATCATTATATAGGTATATAGATTAAGAATCTTTATTAATATGGGATGTCAGAAAAATTATAAGACGAGTATGTACTAACTCAATTCTATTTCATTCTATTCTTGCAAGAATTATCGAACATACTTTATATGCTTTTTTAAGATGATGATATATTGATGATGATGATGATAGTGATGATGAAAATAATAATAATAATAATAATAATAATAATAATAATAATAATAATAATAATAAGTCAAAATTTGCATAGGAGGTCAACAACCCTCTTAAATCAACTTTGGACTTTTTGCCGCAGCCCTACGGTTTTATGCCCTAATAATTAATCTAGCTAGCCATCTCCAAACGTAGCCTATGAAAGACTTGTTTATTCCTAAGTCAAGCCCCTGCTGTTCATTACTATACAGTTTTATTAGTTTGGGCTTTAATGGTTTAATGAGATTTAGCTTTAGCTTGTTTGGTTCTTAGGCTTGTTTTTAACATTAAGCCAAGTTCAATTTTGGAAAATAGTGGATTGAAGATACTACATTCTCCTTATCATAAAATTCGTATATGTCTTATTTATACAGTATCTAAACGACTTTAGTGTAGTGAATTTTTTCTAAGATAAGTTTAATGACTTTCTAACTATTTTAACGCCTTCTAGTTATGATAATGTAAATTTTCATTTAATAAAGAGATAGTAAATAGTGGGCAATAGTAGGAAAGAAGATATATTTTTCGAATTACTACAAATGAATTAGTACTCGTTCTTTGGTTCGTAAGGCCACTAGTTACATGCATGGCAAATGCACACTTGTAAATAAATAAATATGTCTTTCTTTTTTTTTATTGTTTTCTACATAAGACATTATATATATATATATCAAAAATATTGTGGGTTATAAATGATTTTGAAAAGTGCTCACTGAAAAAGACTAACTCTCATTAACTTGTTCCCTATAAGATATATACTATGCGGTTTAATTAAGTCATAAGACTCAACCTATCATGCATAAAAAGAAGATTCTGAAAAGTTTGTATGACTTTATTCAATAATTTAGGGTCGCCAGAAGTAAAACATGTGGAATCATAATAAAATTAAAATAAAAATGGAGCGAGTTTTGTTTAAATAATAACATGCATTTCTACCTAAGTCTTACTACTCACTCATGGTATTGGGTTCAACTCATCTTTTGTCGAGGACTTTGTGCCCCAATAGTAAAAAAAATTATTAAAAAATAAAAATGAATCTACTTTTAATTAAACTCAAAACTATCTCATCGAGAACTTTGTGCACCCTTATAGCAAAAAGTTTATTTAAAAAATGAATTTACTTTTAACTCAACTCAATATTTTTCGAATTCATGAACATCTTAATGAGAATGCAAGTGAAATACTATATATATATATCAAAAATATTGTGGGTTATAAATGATTTTGAAAAGTGCTCACTGAAAAAGAAAACTCTTGTTAACTTGTTCCCTATAAGATATACGCTACGCGGTTTAATTAAGTCATTAGACTCAAACTATCATGCATAAAAAGAAGATCCTAAAAACTTTGTATGACTTTATTCAATAATTTAGTGTCACCAGAAGTAAAACATGTGAAATCATAATAAAATTAAAATAAAAATGGAGCAAGTTTTGTTTAAATAATAACATGCATTTCTACCTAAGTCTTACTGCTCCATCATGGTATTTGGTTCAACTAATCTTTTGTCGAGGACTTTGTGCCCCAATAGCAAAAAAATTATTAAAAAATAAAAATGAATCTACTTTTAATTAAACTCAAAACTATCTCATTGAGAACTTTGTGCACCCTTATAGCAAAAAGTTTATTTTAAAAAATGAATTTACTTTTAACTCAATATTTTTCGAATTCATGAACGTCTTAATGAGAATGCAAGTGAGATATTATCTATCTATCTATCTATCTATCTATCTATCTATCTATATATATATATATATATATATATATATAGTTAAGAAATTTAATATAAAATAAAATAAAAATAAAAATAAAAATTATTAAACTTAAACACAAATAAAAATACAAATATAAACACAATTTATAAACAAACTGAGGCATGGATATCTTGCTCTCTTTAAGGATATTCAAGTCCTCTACGGTTTTTTAGTTTAGCCCACGAACAAGTGCAACAGAATTCCTCAAGACTTGTCTCTCTCAGAATCCAACAACCCGATTTAAATCGTATAACTCTCTCCAATTCTGCTCAAATGGAGGAGTCCAAAGTTCCACTAAAAATACCTTTCTTTACTTACCAAACTCTCTAGACTCAAAAGAATGGTGATATAATGAGAATAAGAGAAGAGATTGGTGTGTTGTGCTAATGCCTCAAGGGTTTATTCATAGGCACAAAATGACCCATCATTCTCCATGTACTTAATAAATAAGATGTGTATATATTAAATTGATATACGCTTAGATTTAAGGTACATTCATATAATTAATCTTATGCATTTATGAAATACATGAATGAATGACCTAATTAAATGTAGATACATAACTCAATCCAAGGTACATGCTCTTTTTCAAGGTAATAAATAAAATAATAATATTATAATACACTTACAATATAGTTAATAAAATAATAATATTAAAATACACTAACAATTCTCCCCCTTATTTTAATATTATGTATGCACCATGCATATTGAGAGTTTAACAATCAAAGATGAACAATTATGCATAATGAAGGTGTATTCTGCATTGAACATTCACTTAATAAACAATAATCTTTACTTCAGAGTTAGTAGTGGTCTCCAACTTGAACTATGACTGCTTAAGGGAAATAAAGTATTACTACTTACACATAATCATTCAAGTGTTGACATGAGCTTTATTAGCCAGCACGTTTTGGCTGTGTGCTAATCCTAATTTTATGAGCATATTTGAGAATAAACCCAACATAGAGAGCGGTCACACTCTTATGCTCACATAGGTGAAATATATCAAGGGTGCTCTTGTAACTTTGACACCCCACTTATAAGAGATACATATTAACATTAAGAGTTTTTAAAACTCAACCTCCTCCTTTACAGAATAAATGCACTTACACCATAGGGATGAGTTTAAAAATAATAATGCATTTCTTACGACAACCATATGATTCGTTCTTCCCATTGAACCTAATTATAAGATCTCTGGTCTTTGGGTTGGGTGTCATCATATGTGGTTCATGATTTTACAAAATTTAATCTCATCCCCCTTGATGTATTCTAGACACTTTCTCTTGTTAAGGCCTTAGTTAATAGATTCGCAAAATTTTTAGAAGATTTTATATAACTCACATTCATGATGCCACTACTCAAATATGATCTCACAGTACTGCGTTTTCTTCTTATGGGTTTAAATTTACCTTTATAATAATGGTTATTCCCTCTACCAATTGCAACAGTACTATCACAATTAATTAGGATAGGTGGTATTGGTTTTTCCCAAAATGGGATTTCATACAACATATCTCTTAACCAACTTCCTTCTTCACTAGCTAACACTAAAGCAATAAGCTTAGCTTCCATAGTTGAGTTAGCAATTATTATTTGTTTTCTAGATTTCCAGAAAATAACACCACCACCTAAAGTAAGAATATAACGAATGGTAGAAAGAAAATCACCTGATAAAGTATTTCAATCAGCATCATAAAAACCTTAAGTACAACATGATACTCAATAAAAAAAATAAACCATAGTTTTGGTACCAACTAAATATTCATTACACGTTCAAGAGCATTCCAATGTTCTCTACCCGGCTTGCTCAAAAATTCTCTACTGCGTATTCCTACTGCATATGCAATGTCATGTTTAAATCAGTTGCATATCTTAGTCTACCAATAATGCTATTATATTCCTTTTGATTAACCACTTTGTTTTCATTCTCAATAAGTGATTGCTAGAATCAAAAGGAGTAGTAACATACTTGCAATTATTATAACCATATTTATTCAAAAAAAATTCAATGTAACGCGAGTGATCAAGAAATATACCATTGCACGATCTTATAGTTTTCATGCCTAAAATGACATTAGTCTCTCTTAAATCTTTCTTCTCAAAATGTTTTTGGAGCATAGTTTTTGTTTTATTTATGACATGTAAATTTGAATAAAAAATGAGCAAGTCATTCACATAAAGGCTGGTAACATGTGAATCCTCAAGTATAATATATAGTTTTAGATTCCTTAAAAGGAGTGTACACCTTGAACCAAAATTTATCATAACAGACATACCTATTAGCACTTGAGTCAGTCTGCCTACCACCTCTCAATAATGTGGAACATATTTATATCATTTAGCATCGTCACAAACGATTCCTCAACTATATTAGCTTGAAGAATATGTCCACATTTTTTTACATTTACAAATTCGAGCAATATGGCCACTTTTGCCACAAACATAACAAACATTGTTGTTTTGCTTTTAAAGGGGTCTGTGGTTCAAACTCTTTTGATTAGGGTTATCCCTATTCATTTTGTAAGGTCTATTGTTATTTTTCATATTTCTCCTCTTAGACTTTAATTGAGGGTTTTTAGGAAAAAAGACCTTTGAGCAAAGTATTATGTTCGGAAGCAATTAAATTTACCTTTGTGGTATTACCATTATTGGTATTACCACTTTCTTGCATAATTGCATCTTGCCCTCTTGCTTCCTCGATATCATACTTATTCTGCAAAACCTTTTAGATTTTCTTAACTTTCCATCTCTTGAAGTGGACTCCTTTAAACTGAAATGGCATGTTAAGATCTCCAATATTTTCACCCGATTTCTCAACTGTAGGCTCCATATATTGAATCTCTTTAAAAACACGGATATGCCACTCTCTTTAAGGAGTTCAAACCCACTATGGGTTTTTAGCTTAGTCCACGAACCGATGCAGCAGAATTTCTCAAGACTTGTCTCCCCCAGGATATAATAGCCGATTTGAATCATATGACTCTCTCTAATTATGCACAAACAAAGAAGTCCAAAACTCCACTAAAAACGCCTTTCTTTGCTTATCAAACTCTCTAGACTCAAAAGAATAATGATTTGATGAGAATGAAGAGAAGAGATTGATGTGTTATGCTAATGCCTCAAGGGTCTATTTATAGGCATAAAATGACTCATCATTCTCCATGTACTTAATAAATAAGATGTGTATATATTAAATATATTTACACCTAGATTTAGAGTACATTCATGTAATTAATCTTATGCATTTATGAAATACATGAATGAATGATCTAATTAAATGTAGATATATAACTCAATCCAAGGTACATGCTCTTTTCCAAGATAATAAATAAAATAATAATATTATAATACACTAACATACATACTGTATGCAATGTGCATGAATTTGTGTGAAGTGTCTCAAAATAGATTTTTCAAGGAGCATGCATATTGTGGCGAACATATATTAACATTTGATAATAAAAATGCACCAACATCATTTGCAAGGAGTCAAAGATTCATTCGACCATGGGGTGGGATTAGGCTCAACCCACGACTTCATTGTTCTTGAAAAATCAATTAATGGACATGATTAGAAAGTTGAATATTGTTCCAATCGTGATTATTATGACAGTAAATCCATAAGTGTTAATCATCATGTTCTTAGAACTTAACTACTTAAGGTCCCAAACAAGGCTTAGCAAAGTCCAAATATTTGACTGGAAAATGAATAGAAAATTAGTGAACTCCCAAGGAAATAAATCGACCACTAAAATTAAAGTCAAATAACCCATTTCATTTGTCTTCTTGAAGTCATTGTGAAAATGAAAATAGAATCTAATGCATGTGCCTCTTTTGAGCCTAAATTTTCAATTTAGTTTAATAAGCATGTACCTTGAAATGCTTGGAATTGTAGAAAAATTGTCACTTGTTAAGAGTTTTATATATATATATATGCGCGCGCGTGTGTGTGTGTGTGTATTTTTATTTTTTTTATATAATATGTGGATTCCAACCACCAACGCGTCACTTTGGACACTATGCTGACCTTGGGGTCACCAAAGTCACAAGTTGCTCTTACCGAACTCAAGTCACCTCATTCAGAAATGTAGGATACCCCTAACTAATAAGGGAATAGTGCACTAGATAAGAGTAATGAGAATGTGAAATCACAGAAACATGGAATTTATGCAATGAGAGAGAAAAGAGGAAAGTGGAAGGATTTAAATTAGAAGAGATAAGGAGAAGGGATAGAAAGAAAGAGAGATAGATAGAGATTACAGATATGAAAGGTAGGAGAGAGAAAGAAGATAGAGTGGCATAGAGGTCAAAATCGGTGTATTGGTCACTTTGCATGTATTTTTGAAGAGGTTGGTCCTTTCACTGTTTGTTACATATCTATATAAACATAATTTGATCAACCATCACCTTGGTATTTAAGGAATTTATCATATTCTAACCTATTAAGACGGGTAACAAATGAGTCCTACTCTTCCATGGTGTTCATATGACTATTTTTAGGATGTAAAATACGAGAAAAATGAGTTCCACTCCTCATGCATTCAATTCTAATAAATGTAAAAACCTCCGCCACATGTTTCACATCCAAAAAACAAGCATTTTAGACAAGTGAAAGGACAGGTCACCTATATAATTTCTCCTATTCTCTTATTAATTCAAATTCAAACATACATTTACCCCAAATGGATAAATCTTGAAGATTTTTGTCATTATTACAAATTTGAGCCCATTTGACACAAGATGACTTTTAAATTAACTATCTCCAACAAAATCCCAAATTATTTCAATTAAGGCTACAAATGAACCAAATTTCTTATGAGCAGCTCAGAAGCTCAACTCAGTACATGTTTGCTCGGATTCATTCATTATGTAAACAAGTGATTCTCAAGCCTAATTTTATGGCTAATTTAATAAATGAGTCGAGCTTAGACATGGATGGGCTTGGCTCGTTTGCACCCATAAGTGGCTTGATTATAGGCTTAATTTGAATTCGTTTAATAGGTTTGAATCATAATCATTTATGTTTGTTTAATAAAGTCGAATTAGGCTTAATAGATTGTAGTCGGCTTAAAAGCAGGGACTATTTGTGAATAAAACTATTTTGCTTAAACTTTATTCATTAATTTAGTGATTAGGCTAATGCCCAAGGCCAATAAGCTAGGTTGGTGTAGCAAAGAAAACTCTAGAGTAATTTTAATAAGAGCATATTTTTACATTTTTTTACCTAACAAAATCTCTCATCCTTCAAAATAAGAGGTTAGAAAAGAATGGTAAAAGACACTCACCTCCCCTGAAATTTGATAAAAAGACAAAAACCTCCGCTGTGGTTTCAAAAATGTCATAGACCTCCCCTATGGTTTTAAAAATGTCACAAACCTCTTTTGAGGTTTGACAAAAAGATACAAACCTACCCTTAAAAAACTTTTCTTTTGCAAAATATAAATAAAGATTTGTCTTTTTGACAAATCTCAAGAGAGCTCTATAGAATTCTTAAAATCTCAAGGAAGATTCTTAGAATTTTGAAACCTCAAAAGAGATTATTGCCTTTTTGTCAAACCTCGAGGGAAGTCAATGGTTTTTACCCTAAAAGAATTAAACTCTTAATGACAATCTTGGTACTTTGACGGGATAAGGGCTTATGATCTCCTTCACTTGCATAACAAACAAGTTTGAGTCAGTATATTAAAGTTCAATCTGAGCACAACTGGAGTTTGATTAAAAATTTAATGAACAAGTTTGAGCAAAATAAAGCTCAACTCGAAATCAAGTTTTTAGTTAAAAATTTAATGAACAAGTTTGAATAATGCAAAGTTTGACTTATTTATACTCCTAATTTCAATTGCAAGATTTTAACTAGATTTTGATACACATTATCCTAGTTTTTTTCTAAAGATTCATCAATCTTTATGCAATATCTACCATGACAAGGTGATGATTTCACAAGCTTACTGAACTTGGACGATCTTGCATGTTCACGCGATGACCAAGCTTTTAGGTTTTAGTTGAGCTACATTCATTGATTGACATGCAACCAACCAAGGCCACCATAACGATGTTGGAGGACCAATCATATAACTATATGTTCAATACGAATGAATAGAATCAAATCAAGTGGTATAGAATCGAATTTATAACTTCATTTTGTCATGCTTCTCATATAAATTTTTATGTCATTTCTTTCCTACACCTATTCCATCAGCAAACTAAACATGATGTTTGACATTTATACTTCCATGTTTCCACTTTTCAGTCCACTTCATAAACAATGCTTGAAATGATTACATAAGAAGATTGTCACTAGTTTATTTTGCTATAAACGAAAGAATACAAGTAGGCTTTAATCGATGAATGTAAAACCCGAAGGACCAAAAAGCTCTCTCTGTGCGATCTACAATTTGTTCAAGCCACCTTGGTGAGAAACCAAATTTACTTGCTATACTGTGACCTTGAACAAATACAACTTCAGTACCACAGACAAAGCCAGCTGCAGTAGAAAGATCATGGCCACTATGAGGAACCACCTCTCACCTGCTGACTTAATGTGGGCTCGGAGATTAAGTGCCACAAATGTAGCTGACATGAACCCCGCAATGCCTGCAACCACCCAACGAAACAATTCCAAGGGCACAACAGAGAGACACTGCAACCGAATACACAGCAGGAATTATGGGAAACCATCCAATAACCATAGTTGATGTGTCATGACATTTTTCATCAATGAAATGAAATAGGAATGGAATGACATAAAAATTGAATGAAGAACAAGAAAGAAACCAAGTGGCAAGTTCCAATCCATTCCATTTTTCCAAACTAAATGTATAGTTTCCATATCAATGCTTGGACAGGCAGTTTTCATGGACATTTTCTATAGATATTAATCCGGCTGAAGGGAAATATGCAGAGTGCATGGTTAACCATCACTAACTAGATTTCCCTCAAAAACATATTTTACACAAAATATTTAATCTGATGAATGATTTGGAGAAGAGTATTTGATATCTCAAAGTTCAAAATAGAGAGAAAAAAAATCAGAAGGTCCAACAATGAGAACACCAAACATGAAAACTATAGCAATTAGAGCACGAGAATGAATTTGGGTTTGAATTTTTAGTGCAGTTCAAATGCCTGTTGAGTAACTACTAAACCTAAAAGCTTAACTCAATAAATGAGGGCTTATGAATAAGTTTTATTTCTAATAATAGAAATAGTCTGACATGCCTTTAATGGTAAGCCTACCATGCAAAGAAGTGATTTTCGTTGCACAAAACAGGCATATCTGTAAAAGAACTTACCAAGGCTGGAACGAAGATGAAGAGGGAGTAGCCATAAAGACAAAACAACTGGACGAGGCCGGACGGTGCTGAGAAATACTTGAGGATTACATACAAGCCTAGAGGAACAATTGTCACATAACCATAGAACAAACCCGCAGACCAAGTCACCAGATTAATGTCATAGTCCCATTCTTTTTTCTGTAGCTTGTGTGCCAAGTATGTAACAAATGTTCCAATCGAAGCTGCAACAAATATCAAGGTAGTACATATCCAGAATGGTCCATACCTGCTCAGGTGAAAGAGAGAAAATTGTACCGTGCATTCCATAACCATAAGAAAGAAAGCGACGAAGAAAATATAAGGGGGGATGGCATTGTAATTATGACAATTAACAAGCTTGGGAAAAAAAAAACAGGTAGTAAAGCTACCTATGATAAGATGGAGAAAAATGATCCTTACTCCTTAGTTTCCCAACACCTAGAAAAATTATTTTTCAAACCACAATTTCATATTTACTCCTGGATTAAACTTGACCTCAATTTTATCAATGTTATCAAAAGGACACCGAAGTAAAAACAAAATAAAATGCATAAATTTTCATATATCAGGCCTGATAGTATCTAGTAATGGTTGGTACATGCAATAATCATCACTATGTGTCATCTCCTGACATTTACTCCTGACATTGAATCCCATTTCAATTGTTTCTTGCACTATTGTCGCACTTGGGGTTCATGAAATTATATTGTTTTATTTGTTTGGAGGGCAGTAGGTTTGGCCAAACTCTTTTCTGTATCTTTTAAGCTTTACTTCGTTTGGGGGTTTTGGGGGGAACACAACAGCAAGAAGTTATGGATGTCTCCTGCATTTGTGATCTGTGGTGTTTGCTGTAATTTGGGGTGCTTGGCAGCTTCCGAGGGAGGGGAATCACCCGAATCTTCAATGTTCACCTTTGTGACAGCTTTGAGAGAAGATAGGTGTTAATGTGTTATGCTTCCTGGGGGATTATGCTTTTAAGGCTTTTAAGGAAGCGGTTTGACTAATTTCCAGCATGATTGGAAAGCTTTTCAGATTTCAAACTGATGATTCTTGTTTCTCAGTTTTGTTAATGAATAGGACAATGTCTCCATTTCTTACTTTCCTGTTCTTCTGCCTTCTCTCTTTAATAAAACTTCTATCAAATCCTAATCTTCACCTAATCAGACTTGAGGCTTGGTTGTTGTAATAATGGTTTCGATGCAGCACAAGTGTGTGCAAGCACACACATAGATATTTTATTTCACTCTTTTTTTCAACAGAGAAGTTCCTTCAAAAAATGATATTATTTTTTAAAAAAAAACAAAAGCCTTCCTTTTGAACAAACAGTTAAAAACAGTTGCTTGATAGTGAGCCATGTCTGACTCAGTAAAAAAGGAAAATTTTGCAATGAGACTAAATTGTTTAGTTTTTGCTTGCATGCAACTGGGTGTGAGTGAGTGAATTTTTTCCTCCCCCCCCTCCCCCAACCAAAAAAAAAAACCACCTAAGACAGTAATGAATCACTTTTCTGAACATTCCTTTTACTATGAAACAAGTGACAGGGACCCATGTTAAAACTACTACTTTTCAATAAACAAAAAATAGACTTTGAATTCTTTTACTGCATCCCTGATGGTGATTATCAAGTTTGTCACATGCTATTGAGCATCAATGGCAGCATTTTACAGAGCCCATGAACCTCTTCACAACTTGCTATATCTTTCACAGCTCTGGATACTGCCCACGCAAGATATGTTCAAAAACCCCCAATTGCCTGTGTAAATAGCTAAGGAGAAGGCACACTGTTATCTGTTTAAAAGACTAATACTACAAAACTATAACAGTATGGCCAATAACTAAGGATTTTCAAAAAATATTTGAAAACCGAATCGATCCAAAAAACCAAACCGAACAGAACCAAAAATTTGGTAAACCAATTTGTTCAGTTCGGTTTCGATTCAGATTTTTTTCGATTTTCAGTTATCGCTTCGGTTTCAGTTTATATTAATCCTGTACCGACAGTTACCCAAAGTGAATCGATATGTATATATATTTATAATACAACTATATTAATATAAATAATTAATGTCTTTCAAGATTAAAAATTAAAAAGAAACTTGGCTATATTTGATTGGTTGTTTAGGTAAAGATAGTGTGTGCTAACCACACCAAATCATAACTCAAAAGAAAGAAAAATTAAACCCCCAAGTCCCCAGCCCTATCTCACGATTCTTTCTCTTCTCATTCTCTCAACTACTCTCAAACCTGAAGCCTCCACAGTCGCCTCCTCTCTTTTGCTCCAAATCTCTGTCAGGCTACTAAGATCTCCACCACACTGCTCTCAGATCTCCACTGCTGCCTGCTGCCCTCCACAATGCCACCGCCTGCAATGGCGCTGAGCCCTTCCCTGACCACCTCCTCCTCTGCCTCGCAACTCCTCCAACAACCTCAACCTCTCCATCACAACCCTCGAGCCCCCCTTCGCCTTAAAATACTTGTAGATCTAACCTCAGCTCTCCATCAGACTCGGACCTCCCCTTCAACACTCCTTCCCCACTTTAAAATACTTGTAGATCTGGATCTCTTTTTGTCAAATGCCACTTCTTTGATTCTTCAGTTCATTGTGTAGATAAAGGAACAATTGGCATTCGGTTCAGATCAGATATCCGAACCAAACCATCAGTTAACCATGCTTCAGTTAACTGAAGTGTTCAGTTTGGTTTTGGTCAGAAAATCTTAAAACCAATGGGATTGGTTCAGTTCAGCACATTCAGGTTTGGCTTAGATACCCGAACCATGACCAACCCTACCGATAACTACTCAAAACAATCATTCATGGGTGGTTACTGAAGCACGACAGTATCTAATTTTTTTATTCCAAGTCAGACTTTGGCAGAACTTTCCACTTATTAACAAAAACCCTAAGAACATGCTCTCAAGACCAAGGTAAGATGATGAATGCTATCAAAAGTTTTGAAAAATTAATGCTTAAGATATCATGAATGAACAGACAGCTGAAGGAACCTTAAATCATCAGCACTACACAAATTTTACCCATTACAAAAACTCAATATTCCTGCACTAGCAAACATAACACGCACGCAAGCAAGAATAAATTCAAGAACTCTTCTACAGTTTTTTTTTTCTTTTTTTAAATCATGAAAAGAGAAACAGTAGTCATTTTACAGCTTCACTTAATAGGAAACACCTCTCTACGACATGTGGTCTTATTCTACCTGTAACGCCACTCACAACCACAAGCCCACACACAAGCTGTTACACTATTTGTCAGCTATGGTATAAATTCCTTATTTGTTTCTTTCTTCTTAATAGATTTTAAAAATGACATAATTTGTAGCAAGCTTCAATCTTGCATTAATCAATGCTTCCAGCAGTCTAAAATTTTAAATTTTCATGGTTCAGTTTACACTTTGAGGGGGAGGAGGCTGAGGGAGGGGGTGGATGCTAGGAATTACAGCTAGCAACCCAGACCTGTAAGATGCCTTGCTGTGGTTCCTATTTTGCCTCTCAATCATTCATTACTGGGAAAAATATTTCATTTAAAAAGCATATGAGTTTATGCCCATAGAATTAGAAAACAAAACGTGAATGTTACCCTAAGATGGGGCAAAAAGAAAATACAGAAGAAGCCACAATAAAAGTTACAACTGCACACTGCACCATGTCACATGCACACACACACACATATTGTCTTCATCTGTAAAACTTGTGAATTCTTGAGACCCCCATGGTTCCCACGCTACTAGGGATCTATGGAGGGCAGAAAATATGCAGTCTTACATCCATGCTTGGGCAGACTGATTCAGTGATTTGAACCTCTGACATTCTGGTTTGGATGTAACACCCTGACATTATCTTAATTTAGGAAGTCTCAGTATACACGTACGCCAATCTACTAGCATCTGGGAGCCAGAAATAACATGGCTTAAGGGCCCCAATTGTGGTTTAAAAATATGCAATGTCTCTATTTATGTTTTTTAACAATTCTCCATGAATTTCACCCTTAAAGACCACAAGATAATTACATAAATAGTGATATCAAATTTTCCAACCAGATAAGGAAATTCAGTCTCAGGCCAAAGTTTCCCAGTTAAGCATACTATTGAAATATTTAAATTTTCATAAAAATAAATAAATACGCATTCAGTAAATAGAAAATTGGGAATTACGGCAAGGCATCTTACAGGTCTGGGTTGCTAGCTGTCTTTTCAGAAAAGCTTCCACTGAATGGGAAGAGTGAATCTTTAATCCTCTCTACAACATCTGAAGTGTCAACATCAAAGTAGGGCTTGTAAGCAGCAACTGTGAATGTCTTAAACCAACCACTTTGCTGAGGCTCCTCAGAACCAGATACAGGTTTGGAAAAGGTATCTGCATTAATAGAAAATTAACTACATACCATCTGCAGAACTTAAAAAATTCAATATGACTCAAGTAAGTCATGTTATAGTGGGTAAAACTAAGTGAGAACGTTAATAACTTCAACACCTTCTAGTGAGCATGCCTCCATCCTTCATCAAAATTACATAATAAAAATGGTATAAAGAAAATCATCCTGAGCCTTGTACCAGTTGTTTGGAAGTTGACATACAGAACCTGTTCTGCCAATGACAACCCATTATATTTCAATTCCACTTTGACCGGTGGTGTAGGATGGGGAGTCAGCCATTGGGTGGATCACTTTGACCCTTTCCAAAGAATAGGATCAAAGGCTTTTTCAGTCTTAAAACCAAATGTGTTGAGCTTAACTATTAATTAGGTTTTTGCGTATGGGTGGGAGGGGTTCTAAATAAATGTGTCTTCAAGGATTTATTTGTAATTTTCTGTATTTCGTCTTTGCTAAAAGTTTCTTGTGTTCAGGCCAACTGTTGGGTGAATTTGATATTTGGAAGCTAGGACCCCCACCCCCTCAAACGACAGAATCTTCTTCTTCTTCATCATCTCTCTCCTCTCTTCTCTCCTCTCTCCCTTCCCTACTTGATGCCATATCATTTGGTATCAAAGAAAAAATTTGATCTCTTAAAACTTCTAACCACCCATCTTCCCTTCTCTCATTCTGCCTCTTCCCCACTCTTGTTTTATGTTAAGTCTTCTTTTACCTATAATACGTCTTCTCATCAGCAAGTTCCATCATAAAGCACTATACAATCTTCAGCTTATGTCCTTTTCCCTTACTCTTTCTTCACTGGCCTCAGCCATCAAATATCAAATATCCTTGGGCTCTATTTGGTATTGCTTCTATTTTGTTTCTATATAGTGAAGAAACAGATTATAAAAACATGTTTGTTTACATTGTCAGTTTCTATTTCTGTTGTCAATTTTTATCTGTTTGCAAAAAACAGAAAACCAAATTTTATAGTTTTCAATTGTTTGGCAACCTGTTGCTAGAATAGTTAATATCCAGAATTTATTTTTTTTTAGATTAATTCATTCATATTTTTAATTAAAATTAAATGGCTATGTGAATTTAAAATATAATTAAAATAAAAAATGTCCATAAATTTTCAAAAAAATTTAAAAATAATAAGTCATTTAAAAAAACATTTTTAAAATTTTTCAATCGTCATGTATAATAAATAAAATTATTCTTGTAAAGTGAATTTTCAAATATAATAAATTAAGTAAAATAATTATAATAATTTTTAGTTTATTATAGTATTTTCAATTTTTATTATTTTGTGCTTTCATTATTTTAATCATATTTTTTTATTGTTATTTGATTCAAGGACAAAAATGAACAGTTGCTTAATCAAGTATTTAATTTGTTTTAGCTCTAGAAATATTACCCAAACAAGTTGCTAGTTTTCGGTAGATTTTAATTTACTTTTTGGATTTTGTTTGCTTAATTTTTTACAGTGATACCAAAAGGCCCTTACATTACCAAAGTTCTTTTAAAAATGATAAAATGCCTAGAACTATCACAAGTCCCCTTGTTGTTCCCCTTCTCAAGCCAACATCACTCCACACAAAATTTCCAACACCAACACAATCAAAGATCGCCAATTGTCCCAAATCAAAGCCATTGCTGCCTGCCACTACTCTTCTTGATTGCACCGCCAACAAGTCCACCTGCCACCACTCTTCTTGGTTGCTAATTTTGTCAGAGTTTTCAGGACACACCATTGGCACCACTGAGTTTCCCATCTTCCAATCTACCATCTCACCGAATGTTGTCGCCAGAATCCACCAGAGAACCCTGCATGAGCCACGCATGCCAGCATCTGCACATGACCCCTGTGGTAACAGATTTCGCAGGTTCCCTCTCCTTTTCATTTCTGCCCCTTTGTTTTCTCTCCCTTCCCAGCCAACACATTCATCCAGGCCAATATCACCCAAAAAAAAAAGGCCCTTCCCAGGGGGCAGGGAGGAGCAACAGCAGCAGCAAAAAAAGAAAAAGACAAAGTAAACAAAATTGAAGTGTCTGGAAAGCTAAAAGGTTATCCCAGCCAGTGCAGAACATGAAAAAAAAAATGCTTTGCAACTATTACTGACACTTTGGAAATTCACATGGTGGGATCCAACTTATTCAAATAAAACATAATTATTAAAATATTTATAAAAAAAAAAAAAGGAATTTCTTACAAGGGAAGTTGAACCTTGCATGCAAATGCATACAAGACTTATATTTATGCATTACTGGGGACTGGTATTTCAAAGGCGCACATGGTTAACCTTTTGTAGCATGGCGGTTATCTTCCTTGAAGAGTCCTTATAGGATAATGTGCCTGGCTACTCTTCCCATGACTGCAAGAACATATTCTCAAAGCCATGTCTTGGCTTTGGAGACAATGATTGTCACTCGTTATTTTGGTCATTTAACATTACTACTATGGTAGTAAGTGTGAGTCAATAGGGTATTATGGTCATCATAAACATATATTATAAATAGAGGGAGAGACTTATCATTGTGGTCAGGTCTTCTGATTTACCCAATTTTTCTACAATGTATCAGAGCAAAATCAGACCTAAACCTAAGGGCGTAGCCAACTCCAAACCAAGCCCTAAACCTCATAATCCTATGCAAACCTACCACTATTGTAGGATCATCCACACACTAGAGACCAGAAAGAACTCCAAGAGCATCGGAAAACATTGTAGTGGCCGACTGGACATTACTGTCATTTCAGCATCTCAAGAACCCTTTAAATTTTGCAAAAACCAACCGCACATACCAACACTGAACCTGCTGATATAAGTCTTTGAAATTTCATCACTGGAGGGGCCCCCATGCATCACCACATGTCAGCCAAATGCCAGCAGCTCCAATCACACACACTAGTGTGTGAGAGATTTTTTAGCACGGTTTTCACTCAATTTCTTCCCGAATTCCTTAAATACTTCCTAATTCCATAATATCAATTTGTTGGTCATGTCTTCTGTTCAAAGATCCAAAAATTTCTAGTCGTCTCTCATGGCACTTCGTTAATGGTTGTTTGGTAACATTAAGGTTGCGAGTTAGTTTCTTAAGCCAAGGTAGTGTTATATAAGTTTTTTTGTGACTCATTCATGGTCATTTCAATTGTTCACCTTGTTTATGTTTGTTCTAGTTGTTCCAGCTATTGACCTTGTTCATTATTGGTCTCTTTTGTGGATGTTGGATGCAGTCCATGAATCCCAAAAGCATGTTTTCTCTATCAATGCCGCAAATAACAACCAAAAAGTTATATGGAAAGAATCATGTGCACTGGCCTAAGGTTGTCAAGGTCTATTTGACATGCTTAGGTAAGGCACTTGTTTCAATCCGAGCCCAGAGACAACAAAATAAAAGAAGCATGGATTCAGGAAGATGCACATTTTTCCTTATTATGGAACCCAAATTACACATATTTGCATGTATCTAGATGTATGCAAGAATATTTGGGATTATGTCAAGCTCTCATGGTTGAGAAACATTACGTGTGTGTACAATATATCCCTTGAGTAGTGGAGACACAAGTGTCGCAAAACACTTGCAAAGATGAAGTGCATCCATGAAAAACTAAAAATCGTGCAACCTATACTATTGATGTCCCTGAGATGCTAAAGCAGAGGGAGCAACTCAAAATTCTTCAGGTCCTGGCAGTTTGAAACCCAAGTTTGAGGCAGTCTGGTCCAAGATCCTTAACCATGCTGAGTTGCCATCCTTTGTGGATGTTTATTTTCGTGTTCTTCATGCTTCCTCCAATACACATTCCTCAGCAGCCCCTATCCAACACTTTAAAATCGATCTGAGGCTAGCAATGGCAACTATCAACCAATAGCAGCTAAATCCTTCAGTTTGTCAAGTTGAATGCTTGACTCCAACTTCTCAATGGACTGCCTCCTTTCTCAAGAAAGCATAGCCACCTCCCCTTCTCTCCCTCTCCCCTGAAAAAAAGTAAGAAATGGGGTACCTTAGCCAATTGTGGGAAACCAGGCATCTTCCCTTATGACATGACTCGGGAATGACTCTTTTCTTTTTTGTCAAAGGAACCAGTTCTTCAACCTCTGGCTGGGACAAGACTGCTTTCATTACACTAGGTGATTCTAGTTTTAAATCTAGTAGTCACAGAAGTTCTCAGGGTGGTTCAAGTGATTATGGTGGAAAGAATGGTTGTGGTAAAGGCCCCCTCGCAAGTGCGCACTCATTAGGAGTTTACAATTTTTCTTGGTTATCAACTTGGTCCATTCAACAATGGCAGTTAACCGAACCGAACCAATATATTATAAATATAAATATATATATAAATATATATATATATTAGATTATATTTAATAATTTAAATAAGAAATTGTTTTCCAACAATTTAGAACTTGGATCAGTTACTTCTATGTTATTTTTTAAGATTTAAAACTTGGATTATTGATTTTGTTTACTTCAATTCATAGGTAGATGTTTTAAGCTTATTTTCAATGCTAATTTAAAATTTATAATTTTTATGACTTCTTATTGATGCTTGAATTCTTAATGTTCGAATTTTAAAACTTCCACTTCAACTACAATAGAAAAAATA
Organism: Malania oleifera; assembly: GCF_029873635.1. NCBI lineage: Eukaryota > Viridiplantae > Streptophyta > Magnoliopsida > Santalales > Ximeniaceae > Malania > Malania oleifera. The sequence goes on from NC_080420.1 coordinate 113,965,540, forward strand.
CTAATTGGCAGTGACTTTAAAATTTTAAATTAAATCCGACAGTTCAGTTCGATTAACCATTGGATATTGGCCTAAAACATGTTAACCAAATTATAGTTAACTGTTTGTAATGGTTTGATTTGAGTTCGCATTTTCTATCAAATCGAAATTTTGCTTCAAGTTAACAATTTGAGGCGTATGTTTCAATTAACCAAACCATGCCCAGCCCTACTTCCTCCTACCCATTTCTTCCTTAGTTTAGAAAAGGATTTGTGAATTTTCACAAATTGTGAGGATTAGTGGTTGTGTCTTCCTAGCAGCCCCGTTGGATAATAACCTACTAGAAAATAAGCATTTGACAAATTCTTTTTGCTGGCCCGTCCATTTCCAACATGCTTATGCTTGCAACTACGTTTTTCAGCAGTGAGTTCATCTTCTTTAATAGAACAACAACAAAAGAAATGAAATTGTAACAAGCAAAGACAAAACTGCAAGGAAAACAAATTTAAATCGCCATGACACAATAAATTTTTGGCCTATTTCCAAGGGCAATCTAACAAGAGTTTTCATTACTATCAAGGTGTAGAGAAAATACAATAAAAAAAATTCCCCTCCCCACAGTTTGTGCTAATCCACAAACCCTCCTAACCCAACAGCAAAAGAAACCCATAAGAGGAAGAACACAAGATGAAGCCCATACTGCAAGCTCTTTGGCTTGTACTTACTCTCCATAAACACATTATAACCTCTTCTTACACAGCCATAAGACACCAACCCTTACATAGATCCAACATGCAATAGATGTTGAGCAACCACCCATTACATAACCACACCACAATTGTTCCCAAAGCAAAGATATGGCTTTGAAAGTATGCTCTAGCATGCTTAGGAAGGGTAGCCATACACATTATCCTATAAAGAGTCTTCAAGGTAAAACACACTATGCTAGAAAGGGACATGCACACCTTTGAAAAACAAGCCCCCTTCTAATGCATAAATAAATGTAAGACAACTTAATTGGTCTCAAAAAAAAACCATGCATATCAAATCATGCCCATTTCAACCAAAAATCTAAGTCATGTATGCATTCCCCATGCAAAGTTCAATTTCCCATGTAACAAGCTCCCTTTCTCACCTTCTCTTTTTTTTTTTTTTTTTTTTTTTAATGGATCCCACTGCATGGTTTGGGTCAACCCAACAAATCCTCACCTCATGCACGTGTGGTGCCATCGCTAAGCCTAACCTCCACTTTGACATAAAACCACCACCTTGCCACCTACCAATAGCACCAAAATTACCATCACTTGAAAAATAGAGAAGTTCCACATGCCCTATCTTTCTTTACAGTTGTTAGAATCTTAAAATTCGCGTTTTGTTTCACACTATTATATCATATTCCAGACCAAATCGATTTGAATCTTATTAGTGAATCTAAAATCAGCTGAATCATTTCCAAATCTGTCGATTCACCTCATAAATCAAGCGAATCAATATGAATCTATCGATTCGCACCATTCTAGATCTATCATATTTTGACATACACAACTGGTTTAAAACATCATTTCTTTTTTTTTTTATTGCTTTTACTTTTACATGATTACCTTCCATTCCTTGTCCGTGTCAATTTTGTGCTAAAGAATCGGAGAAAATAGAAATTTAGGTCTTACATTGCTTTCGCTAAACCATTCTTCACTCTTAGAGGAGTATAATATTCTGCCATTATGAAGGGCAGAACACTCATTGGCTAAGGTGGTACTCAAGTTTTGTCATATAGTTAAGATTTAAAATTTGGTTTTTTTTGTAGTTCGTTCAATTATTATCATTTTTTTATAGTTATTTTTTTTTTTTATTAAGAAGATTGTGTATGAAGTATTATTATTTTTTTAATGGTTTATTAAAAACAAAAGTTCAAGGCCTATTTGGTATCATTGCTGTTGTCTATTTTTTATTTCTGTTTCTCCACAATGAAGAAATGGATTATAAAAACACATTTGTTTACGTTATCAGTTTTCTGTTTTTGTTGCTAGTTTTCTACTATTTGCCAAAAAACTTAAAACCAAATTTTATGATTTTCAATTGTTTTAACAACCTATTGCCAGAAATTTTAATATCCAAAAATAGTTTTTTTCGATTAAATTATTCATTTTATACACTTTTAAATTAAAATCAAAATCAAATAACCATATGAATTGAAATATAATTAAAATAAAAATATACATAAATTTCAAAAAATAATAATAAAGCCAATTACAAAATACCTTTACTATTTTTCAATTGTCATGTCCAATAAATTTTTTATGGCAAAGTAAATTTTGAAAGTAGAACAATAAAGTTAAATAATTATAACAAATTTTATTTTTATTATAGTAATTTTTTTAATGTATATTATTTGTAATTTTATTATTTTAATCATATTTTTATAATATTATTTGATTTAAAGATGAAAATGAGAATTTTTAATTAAGTTTTTAATTTGTATTAGTTTTATAAATGTTAACCAAAGAGGTCACTGGTTTCTAGTTCTTAGTTTCTATTTCTAGTTTTTGGTTTTCGTTTCTACTTTTCGTTTCATTAATTTTTGACAGTGATACCAAACGATCCCTCAGTTTCTTAGTAGTTTTCTTCTTGATTTCTTTCCCTTAAATAGCATAAATTTCACTTTTTTTTAATATTTTTTGACTCATTCCCTGCCTTTTCATTTTTTGCTAAAAGCATACACATGAAATATCCATTTTTTTATTGTTAAAATTTAAATATATTGTACTATTTTACTTCTTATTTATATATCAATATATGCATGTCATTTAGAATTGATTTTGGAAATTTGTACCGAGTCTCAATTCAATTCTCCATCCTCAATTCCAAAAGTTGGAATTTTGATCCATGATTCAAATCTCAATTTGACAATTACGCTTCTTTATTGGAAATCTGTCACCCTTAAAATGGAATTTTGGATTCTTGCTCCCACCAACATCACTTCTTCCTTGGAAAGCACTTTTTCAATGCTCTCAAACCAAAGGTTCCAACTCAAGATCCCTTTAGCTTGTCAAAGTTTCCAACCATGGTTATTAAAATCATAGCAATAAGGATCATAGGATCGTACAATTCTACAATCCAAATTCACCCAAACAATCCAAGTCACAACAAAAATTGGAATCAAGTAGAATTGTGGTAGAATCGTAAAAGAATCGGTAGAATTATAGAATCGGAATCGTAGAATCATAAGTAGAATTGTACAGGTCCTACTTTGTTACCTGGATTGGATTTTTTTCCCTTCCCCTCTGGGCTTCAATAATGTGGGCCAATACATGTTTTTATTCACCCAAAGGCCCCAAAAGGTTTATGTTTGGTCCAAAGTCTTCTAAAACTGGGGCAAAATGACTCCCAGCCTCCCATCAATGAACAGATTCAGCAGAATCGGCACCTGACTTCCCTGGAGTTCAACACCGCAGTCCTCTACTCATTGAAATTCAGCAACCCAGCACCCGAATTTCTGTCCTGTTTGACAACCAGAGAGCCCTCCATCTGGTGACTAGTGTTTGATCAGCAGCAGCTAGCAGTCTTGCTGTTTGATCAAAAGTTCTTTGGTGTTCAACAACCAGGGTTCTTGGGGGTTCAACAAGAACTCAGTCCTCAGTCCTCTTCCTTCTTTCGTGTTCGACCTGAACATGTCAGTTCTCTTCAACACAGACTTCTTGTTTGATCAGCAGCAGCCAAGAAAAGAGCCAAGCCAGCAGGCCCAGCAGAGCTACAGAGGTATGCTTTGAAACAGATTCGCTACTTGAAAAGACTCAATATTGAGCACTGTTTTTCTCCTCCTTCTCCTTTTCTTGCTCTTCTTCTATTTCTTCTTTTTATTGTTTGAACTTTTCATTGTATTTTTAACTTCTTATACTTACTAAGTTAGTTTTTAGTCTTAAGACTTGTCATAAAGTTCCACATATTAATATTTATTTTACATTGAAAGTAGAATCTCACAATTCTTGATCTGATTCTACGATTCCATCCTAGAGACCCCTCCAACGATCCCACTTAGAATCCTGATTCTAACAGCCTTGTTTCCAACACCTACTTTGACTGGTAAATTACCCTCTTGAACCTAATTCTAAGATCGAAAACGAGTTTTTTTTTTCAAGTCGGCTAAGTGCATAACATTTCAAGAGTTCTCCTAACACAATCATACATTTTTATCCGTACACTACCAACTCCCACTACATAAAATTTTGAGTTGTTTCCCATTGTCATTAAAACTATCCTCCCATATATCATAAAAACAAACTGTGATCTATGCAAGTGCATAAGACGAGTTGCGCCACTATCAAGAATTGATTTTTTCACGAGTATTAGAACCTGGCAACATACACTTCATTTTTACTACAAACGACAAAAAACCCTACTGAATTTGCTTCACCTCCATGTTTGTTATCTTAATTCTTTCTATAAGGACATTCCTTCTTGACATGTTCTTTCTTTCCACAATGTTAACAAACAAGTCTACCATTCCTGCCTTTTAAGTAGCTCCTTAATGACGCCCATGTTGACTTGTCCGTCCTCCAGTCTGGTAGCAAGAGCTTTATTTACACTGAACTCAAAACTATTTATGATTGCATTCATACAAATTTTATTCGCCAATAATGCGATCATCACAACAACCAATTTGAGTTTATTTTCATTGGAGTACCCAAAAGACATGATCAAACCAACACTATCCACCAACACATAAAGCAAAAAACATCACCTTGTCTTCATCTTGCACTATCATACCAATACTCTACCATTGAAAATTTGATTGAAGAGATACTTAGATTGATACAAGCTTTCCAATCTTTCCCATAGATAGGATTTCGTCTTCTAAACTTTCACATTGAACATGATATCATCCAATAGACACGAACAAGTTGTAGAAATTGCTCTCATATCTATTTCTTCCCAATCCTCATCAAACATATTTTCCGAACTTCTTCGCCTGAGCAAGGTTTTGTGTTGCTCAAATTATATCAAATGTCATAGACTTTCAACTTTCATCATTCAAAGTTCTTTTTGCTGACAAATTTCTCCACCTCAAACAAAACACTCACAACCTTCTCCATCTTTCCTTTCAATCAATTTCATCAAACTTCACTCCAATGAATTATATAATAAATAATTAAAAAAACACATTTTTTATTTTTATTTTTTTTTTAAAAAAACAACTAGCTATGATACCACTTTGTTAGGCCACAAGGATCACCTGCACTGCAAATGGCAAAGATAAAATTTAAGAAATAAAAAGAATTCAACAAACCACAACACAATAAATTTGTGTGATACAGCAACAAGGCAATATAGCAAGAGTTTAATTAATACAAAGGTGCAAATAAAATACAATAGGAGAGTTTAACAGTTCTCTCCCCTACAATTTGTGAAAACTTGCAAAACTTTCCCAAGTGTAAGAAAAAAAATGGGTAATTGGAACCCTTTAAAAATTCCTTGTCTTCAACTTAAACTTACACTCCACAAAACGCACTCTATCTTCCTCTTCTTATAACACCATAAGCCACCATTCAACCACCCAATAAATGAAATGCTACAATATCTATGCAATTGTCTAAGTCCCCAAAGCCAAGATGTTGCTTTGAGAATATGCTTTCACATTATAGGGAAGAATAGCCATGCACATTATCCTATAACAAGTCTATAAGGGAAAAACCACCGTGCTACAAAAGCAAACCATGCAAACCTTGGAAAGACAGGCCCCTCTTAATGCATAAACAAACCCAAGACAACTTATTGGTCTTGAAAAAAAGCATGCCATGGCAAATAATGCCCATTGCAACAAAAAATTTTAAGTCTTGCATGCATTCCCCATGCAACAAACTCCCTTCTCAACTTCCCATGTAACTCCCTTCTCAACTTCCCATGTAACTCACTTCTTCCTTTTCCCTTCTTATATTATCTTTATAATCTAAAAAAGTTGGAACTCACCACATGAACAAAACCAACCCAACACTCCCTTTGGGTAAGAGAAAAATTGACAATTCGACACTCCTACCACACAACGGAGTGGCATTATTACTCTCAGTCCCCACATTTTTTAGTTGCATGAAGACAAAGTCATCATTCAATGATTGAGTGTATTCTTTTGTGACCTACTTTCAGTTGTATAACAAAAAATGAAGCCCAAAATCTATATTAGGTGGAATCCAAATTAAAAGGAACTCAAATTTGGTGGAGTAAACAAGAAGGGATCTTTAGAAGAAGAAGATATAAATCAGAACAGGGGATGAGATGAAGTGAGTCATGTGGGTACACTTACTGCCTCCCAACTATGTGCAGCATGTTCACTTACGACTTCTAAATTTCAAGCAGGAAAGAAGATGAGGTGACTATTTACAAAGGAAATGATTGAAGGCAACTATTGCCTCCAAGCTGGCAAAAAGTTGCCTCATTGCAATTGGAGATAGAGGAGGATATGTAGCATAATCCTCCAATGGCTACATTAACCATTTGGTTTTAGAAGACTAGCAGTGGAGCTGAGAAAGCCAAGTCCATTATGAAACTAGTTAAAGGTGCTTAAACTAGTAAACTACTATCCCATGGAAGACTCCAAAGCACTCTAAAACTATGTCTAATGTCCAACTAGCAATTAGGTATTTCAAGTGCCAAGGTTTAGGGCATCAAGTTACACAATATCCTAACCAGATAATGAAAATTGCAAAAAAATAAAATGACAATGCCACCAACGTAATTGAAGCTAATATGGAAATCCAAGTGTCTTAGACGAAAATGTCAACATGGGAAATTGTTTAGTAGTTTGACCAACCTTATCTTCCCACAAGGTTGAACACAAGATGAACCAGCACTTTTTAGACTCATCTAATTTGTCACAAGCAACTTCATACTCTAGTTACTAATCCCAACAGTTGTCCAATGTGAAAAGATTGAATTTGACAGTCAAGGTCCATCATGATTCTTACAATGTTGCCTAGGTAAACAAGACCAACTTGAAGGTCCATGATTGTTGCTTGCTCAATTGGTTCGACCATAAAGACAATGCAATATGAGATCCTTTCCTTTTAAGATTCGCCACATTCTTTCCGGGAGTCCATGGTGATTTGATACAAGGATTAAGCATGCTGCGTATGAAAATTTCTATACCATTTCCATAACAAGAAGAAATTCAAGTGAATGCCATCTCACGACCTTCCACTAACCAAGTTGAAATGCAATCTCTTTCCTTATGAAGCGGGATGCTTCCTCTCTTCGTGATGGACTCCTTGGTGATTTCCTCTACTCGACAAAGTCAAGTTCTTTTCAATAGGGGATAATTGATGCAGGCTTGAAAATAGCCATTGGGTGGATCACTTTGACCTTATTTGGGTAGTCAATTCCAAAGAATAGAATTAAAAGCTTGTTGGGTCCTTAACCCAAACGTGCTTATTTTAGTCACTAGTTAGGTTTATGTCTATGTGGGACTTGTTACTGCAATATATGTGTCATTAAAAGTTTATCTGCAATTTTCTTGTGTCTTTGTTATAAGGGTTGAAGCCAAACAAGAACAAGTTGGTTACTTTTGTGGATTTGAAATTTGAGAAATTATATGTGCCCGTATCTTCTTCATCCTCTCCCTTCCTCCTCCATGCTACATCAATTTTTAACAGCCTTTTAGAATTTTTAGAACATTTGATGAAGGAAAAGCCTAGCAGCTAGGGAAAATTTGACCGCAGGCAATAGGATTGGTCAACATAGCTAATCATGGAATAACTCAATGTGACCAAGCATTGCACTTGACTAGAAAAGGAATGACTCACGTATAACACATAAACATGTATGTATGTGTACATGTGTGTGCACGGGGCACCGGCACACATGCACCTAGACACCACTCACTTCTTGAGCACGAGATCTTGCTTGATTCTCGAACAAAAAATTACAAGATCTCCCATAGTTAAGACATCTTAAAAGATACCATGATTAATGGTAGGCAAATGGTTTGAACTATTGAGCTTCCCCTTTTGGGTTGGAAATAATGGCTGCACCATCATCACTTCCATCCATGTTCTTTCCAATCATCCTTCAGATCTTTTAAATATTTCTTGTGAGAGGCCATGCCAAATCACCTGTCATTGTCACCGTCAAAGACATAGCACATACTGCTAAATGCTGCCTTCAAATATCATCCCAGGCACATTCTCAAACCATTTAAGTCACCCCTCCAACACTTACATCCAGCTAGGACAAATTCACATGTATACCCATCTTAAAGCTTTCAAATTGTAACTTCGCAATCTTAACATCCACGTTTAAGGTACAATCAACTGTGTTGAGTTTCAAATACATCTTTCAAGCTGGTTGTCTTATATAGTTTTCTCAAACATGTTCTATACTATCACCTTTCAAACACAATTCCAATAGCAAATCCTCACTCTTAACGCTTCACCTTTAACTCTATGAACACCATCCAATCCAATCCCACATCATACTCAATGATATTTGTTCTCATGTTCGCTTTTTGAGCATCAATTTACAAACAATTATCCCACTCACCAACATCATTGACAAACTGGATAGCCAGTATGAACATTCAATGATAACCAAATATCAACCCAAAAACCAGGAAATAGGTGCAATTTATTTTCTTTCTTAACATTGTAAGGGCAAGATAACAGCTCAAAGCTAACCATAATATCAACCAACAAGCAAAAATGATTTGATACTCACATTTAGTCACACTAGTTGCTTTCTCTTCATGCATGACCTACCCACAACAAAACATTAAATTTCAACCCCTTTTCTTTTCTTTTTTTCAAACCACAATAATAAAACAAAGGTTATACCAAATTCCCAACACTCAAGTTCCACCAACCAAAAACAAAAAAACAAAAATATTTTTTTAACAAGTAAACATTGATCATCCATATAAACGATATAGAACTAAAGACTAAACACATCTAAGATGTCATGAAGCATAGTGTCATCCATTTCAGGGGTGGATTAATGTAACTTTGGCCCCCAAAACTTATTGAAATCATAATTGTACTAGTGCATTTTATTACAATCTTAATAATTTTATTGTTCGGACCCTCCAACTTTGTAAAAAATAAAATACCACGTTTATCATTCACTACAATTAGAAAATTGTGCATCTTTGGCCCCTCAACTATCCTCAAATTCTTGAATGATTAGTTAACCAAAGTTTGGCAACTTCATACTTACATAGTTTGGCTCCACTTTTAAAATTCTAAGTGCCCCTGATACACTTAAATATAGTACATGAGAAAGTCTTTAAAGCATGTCTAAGGCTTTGATGCAGCATTTGGGAGAAAGCGGCTCAAGCCTGAGATTCAGAATCATGCAGATTTGGGCAAAACAGTAATTCAAAATTATATATGAGTTTTGTTGAATTTCACACAATTGGTCCAAGACTCAAACTCATGCTACCAAATGTTGCACGAGTGTATTTAATTTTAATACAAATAGTTTTGAAATTGAAAACTTGAGATGGTTTTTACTATCAAGTGCAAGCAACATTCTTGGCTTGCAGTAACGCTTAATGATCTCAAATCCTTCTGAAGTAACATATGAAGATGATGACCATTTTTATCACCGAAAAATTCTGTCAAAGAGGACTTGGTAGAGTGGAACAAACATGAATAGCATGCCTTCTATACTGTGTAGGTGGCATAACTTATTCCAGCAGAGAAATCGTATTGACTCCAATGCTTGATTAGATTCAAGGATTTGAGGTAGCACAAAAGAAACTCGGTAGTATAAGTGATGTGCGGTTAAAGTTTCGTGCTGTCCAATCAGCATTTTGAAAGTACTTCATTGCCTTCTAGATACAAAATTAATACAATTTCACATTTCAAATACATGTGAAGTCAATCAGAAATGTCTCAACAATAATCCACGTCTTTCCAAATTTCAGAACAGTTTTAAACATCCACTTAGATTTACTCTTATCTACGACTCGATCTAACCCTACTAGGAATGTCCAACACAGAGTAAAAGCTTAACATCTCAAACCAGAGCAGTTTCACGTTGCCATGATGTATAGAACAACAACAAAAAAAACCAAATCAAGCAAAATTGAAATCTCATAGCAGAATATACCATCCGCATCACGGGGCGGGCGCGATCTGCCCGAAATCTTCCCCTGCGTCTCGGACGGTGGAAATGTCTGAAGACTCGAATCTGAACAAGAACGACAACAGCATCGCATTCATGAGTTCTCACAACAATTTGAAGAAACAAAAAACAGTTCATTCCAAAAACAAAAGAGTGATCTGAGACCGTAGAAAAAGAATTGTACCGGAGAACTTGACGGCGACATGACCTGGATCTGAGACAGCCTGGTAGGTTGAATCAGGAGTATTAGAGATTGAAATCGGGAAATTAACGTAGTAGGAAAAAAAAACAGAGAATTAAGGAGAGGAAATGATGATTACAGGTACGGATCCAGAGACTTTCTGGTTGTCGAGGCTTGTGTAGTTGCCTCCGGACATCATCCTGTAAATATTTTAATTTTCGAACACGTTGAGAGCTTGCTCAAGCTTTCTTCGTCTTCTTCTTCTTCTTCTTCAGCTTGCACGTCGCGTTCCCTTTCCTTCTTTGTTTGGTGTTTATTAGGCTTCTCTCTCTACCGATCAGGTGGAAAGCCCAGCGGCTGTGGCTGATTGTGGCCCAAACTGTGGGCCTGAACTCTCGGCCCATTTCTTGTACTTGCCCATTTGGGCTTTGGTCTCGAACTACTAGTATTTTTGCTTGGCTAGCAGATGGGAGTGCTACAAATAAAAGACTGTAATTCCAAAATAATAAAATTATAGCTTTTAAATATAATACTAATATTTAAATATTAATATTATATTCATATCATTAGGAAAATGAACAGTAAGATAATGACTAGAGTTAAAACTATACGTAGAGAATGGGGAATTTCCATTTACAAAAGGTATACAATAAAGACCTGACGTGAACAATCTTTTGCATTAGTAATTGATGAAATTGTTAGGAGTACTAAAATGAGGTTTCATGATATATGTTGTTTACAAATGGTATTATCTTAAATTGTAAATTAGAGGTAGAGTAGAATTTAAGAGGATGTTTGTTTGCACTTAATAGCCTCTAAATAAAGGCTAGACTCTTAACATACTAATATTAAGTAAATTAGTATTGGCTTGGGATAGGCTTGCTTGCTTTCAAGAGTGATCGGTAAATGACAGCTAAAATCCTACTTTCTTGCTCGAAAAGACTAACGGCAGAGACAGAACGAATCATTACACCAATCGTCCTACTGCACTAGGGAGAAAAATAACCTTTCCACCTTCATCACAATATGCTCCCATCGGCCAGTTAGACTTTTGAACTACGTCAAGTAGTTTTGGCTTGAAGTCACCATGGTTTTCAACTTTAGCCAAGCTCTCAATAGGATACCTCAATCTAATTCCAAGATTTAGTTATTTGTTTAGATTCTAAATGGATACTTCTAAACATTAAATGTGCTCCAAATGAACTAGCATCTTTTCTCTATAGTGATTACTTCAGCAACAAACTCATGTCCTCTTTTTTGACACGTTTACCCTTAAAAAAGTTCAAATAACATACAAATTATAGTAGCTCTGATCTTGTCAGAGTTTAGTCTAACAATCCTACCCCCTCCATCAACAAGCAACAGCTCTAGATCGGGGCTTGCACTCATTGGCACAAACCAATAGCAGTTATGAGCGACTAGAAGCAGGAGGTAGGAGCATATTCGAGTTGAGTCGAGCCAACACCATAAAAACTCTAAGCAAGAGGTAAGAGTGTATATCTGAATCAATTCAAGTCGAATCGACACAGCAAAATACTTGAATTCAACTTGACTCGAAAAGTTACATTCGAAACTCAACTCAAACTTGATGGATTTCATAATCGTGAAACTCGAACTCGACTCGACTAAAAGTTCAAGAAACTCGAGCTCGACTCAATTAAGTTTAACTCAATTATAAATTAATATTGAATGCATATATATAATATACATGAAATATTAAATATAATTATAAAATATATATAAATGACATAATATATAAAATTAACAGAACGCGAATTGGGTAATTAAGACCTTTAAAGTTGTTTAAGTAACTCACAAATTATAAGCAATATTTTAAAACTTAACTCAACCTTTCAGATAAATTATATTTAATACAATATTCAGGCAAAGTAAGCACAATATCAATTGCTAAAATGATTAGAGTAAAACACGATATCAAAACATAAAATATAAAAGAGATAAAAGTGGCACACAAGATTTTATAATGACTCGATCACTTAACCTACATCCACTCATTAAATTAACCAATATGACCTTTTTCACTAATATATTTGGCATTATAATCATTAAGACACACATCCTACTATTGTTAAACAACCACCAATAACCCATGCTATAGCACCAAAGACACCACAACCTTCCAAGGTCAACCCAACCTCAATTTCATATAGCCCTTTAGCCAACCTTAGTGTTTTAGTACACTGGACCCACCATTCCCACAAGGATATTACCCAAAATCACAATACCTTGACCCTCAAGAAACAATAGTCCCACCAAGTTGACACCCAATACACATTACAAGTAACACTAGCCTTTATGAGGTATGTTTAGCTAATTTCTTTTGATTAAAAAAAAAAAGTATCACTAGCCTTTAAAGTTTTTTCTAACTCACATACACAGTTTGAATATCAAAATCTATGAGCATAGAGAGTATTTGTTAAGAACTCAACCAATTAGGCAGAATATAACATTAAAAGATATCGAATCAAAATTTTAAATAGACAATAGAATAAATGCAAGGTAGCATGATATTTCTTTAGTGCATATAATTTGATTCATGTTCAATCTTGCTGATCATGCTTGTATTTATAGATGTGATTGAGTGGTTCTATTTATATGATAATCCATGCACATGGGATGAGTGTTGTCGTTCATCAAAATTTAGGAACTTTTAGTTGTCAAATCTTCTTTGGTTCTCAATTTAAACCATAGACATTGGAATGCTTTGCCAAGGAGAATACATGTTTAAGATATCAATCAATTTAATTAAGATAGAAATTTAAATTGTATTAGTTCAATAAGTTGACTAAAGAACATCTTAAACTAGATTTAGTTTGTGCCTCTGTTTAAGCATTTATAACTTTGTCTATGAATGCATCTTTAAGGTCATTTGTAAATGCATATATACTTATGAAAGGATTAAAGCACAATAGATATACATCAAATGTAATCAATCAAGTTCATCAACCAATTTCTATCATACGTTAAAACTTAACTCCAATAAAAAATAATTTCATACACTATATGAGGAATATTGGGAAAAAGATTAAACACTATAAGAGGAATATTAGAAAAAAGATTAAACTTGTTGATCAAGAAATTAAATAATGCTAGTAGATTTAATTATCTTGGATTTACTATGCAAGGTCAAAAAGAAACTAAAAAAATGTTATATGTAAAGTTAAAGTCACGAAAGTAAAATGGAGATGTGTTTTGGGTATATAGTGTGATTATAGAATACTTGTAAAGACCTGCCTATTTTTCCATATTTATTTTTTTTTATACAACAACAAACATAATAACCCTATTAACCTACTTATAAACTGGACTAATCATGATCAACCTGGACTCGTGGGTACCGAGGAAATACCTATCATACATCTCTGATACCTAAGCAGCGGAAAATATAAATTACATACTTACCATCCAACCAGTCATAATACCAAAGTTTTACTAATTCTGTCATATAAGTGCAAACATCCCAAAAGGACCAAAAAGTCAACCTAGGATCATAACCCAAAAATAATCTGACCCTAGTTCACCTACTTACCCTCCAGACAAGGTAGTTCAGTTAATCTCTACTGTTGTGGAGCTCGGTCTGTCTACCTATTTGGATTTCCTAAAATGTTTGCAATGCTGTGTAAGACACCTCTCAGTAAGGGAGATAAACTAATATCAATGTGTGGCAACTTGAGTATTTTTTGTGATATACATATAAATAGTACATAATTCATATCTGGTAAAAACAGTTTGTATCATATCTAAATTAAACATGATTTGTCATAACATAGGTTAACATACAAAATTTTTGTACAGGAAAATCATCTTATAGGACTATATCATACTTGAAATATTACTCAGTATAGATAGTTAGCTAGTCATGTCTTACTCCACACATGAAAGGGTTGTGCGGCCCGCAGGCGGGACCCAACAATGGCTGACCAACCATGCTAAGCCAAACATAGGTGTGTAAGTATGATGGGTCTGTTCCACTTGTGACGGACTATCGGGGAACTACGACACTCCCATTAAGCCACGTTGACTGCCATCTCCCACACTCTACATAAGATGTGTGGTAACACTAACATTAACATAAACATGAACATATAGCTATGGTACCGTGCTTCATAAAACTGAACTAAGCTATCCGGGTTCAGATAACATATAATACATTCCATATAGTTGTTTCATATTTTAGAGTAATATTTGACATAAACATATTTCATAATTTCTTACATATTATACATAATCACAGTATCAACGCCGGCTTAATTCTTAATGTAAAAATCATGGCATTTACGCTGACATAATTTATAACATAATAAACATAAATTCTTGCATTGTTTAACACAATCTTAAAACCATAGTTCATGTACTGTTTTTAGGGTTTTTTCTGAAAACTACTATAACATGCTTATCTTGGAAAAAATCATAATATTTCAATATAACATAATTTTCATGAAAATATTATACTCATGTCACACAAATGTAAGTAGTCTTATAAACTCATAATTTGTTATGAAATCATATTTTCTCATAAAATGTGTTAAAATCATTTCCCTATTCAACAATAGTATTCCCAAACATAATTCTATAACATACATATTTTCTTGAAAATAAATACTGTATAATAATAAATAATTTCATAAAAAATTCGGACTTAATTTATTTCATCTAACTTACTAAGAAGCCTACAAAAATGACCAAACCTACTCCTGTGGTGTTCCCAACTCAACACCCTGAAATTACATTTTCCCCAACAAAATTTCAGAATTATTATATCTAAAGCATTTTCCTCAGTCTAGAAATATCAAATACCTTATAAAGTTTAAAAAAACCAACTCACCCATATTTTGGGATGGTACCCAAGTTGACCTAACCAACAAACTACTCCAGCAGACTTGAAGAGAATCATCTCAAGAGTAACGTGGTGGCTTCCAATCGTCGAACCAGCAAAGGACGAAGCAAGAAGCCTAGAAAGAAGTCATAGGGGCAATTTTTTAGAGAGAGAAAGTGTTTGCACGCAGGTTTTCTCGCTAGAAATGTAATTTGAACCTATTTATAGAGTGTTGTCCGCGTGGCCTCGTCGACGAGCCACCGCGCCTCGTCGACAAGTCCAAGAAGAAGGTTTGTAGATGAGCATTGACCCTCGTCGACGAGTTTCAGGCCCTGAGAATAACCCTCTAGGTGAATTCTCGTCAACAAGACATGCGTCCACATCGATGTGCCCAAGAAGCCTGTTCGTCAACGAGCACTGTGCACTCGTCGACGAGACCTTGCTCAATCCCTTTGAAAAATCATTTTCTCTCATTTATTTTATTTACTTAATTACAATAATTCTTCAGGTTTCTACAATACTATTATAATACTATTATAATTAAAAGGAGATTTTTATAAGACCGTTATAAGACTAATTATGTTATGTGAACCTTAAAACCGGGTAATGGTGAAACAATATATTCAAAAAGTAAAAATTACAGAAATGAGAATGCTAAGGTGGTTAAGTAGTATAATGTTAAGATACAAATTAATCAACAAATATATTCACAAGGTAGAACACTTATAACATATAAGATAAGAGATGAACGACCCAGATGGTTGGAGCATCTACAACATAGGGTAAATAATACACTAGTGAGGAGGAATGAACTACTTAATGTTAATAGCAATAGAAAAGGTAGCGTAGACCTAAAATTATTCAAAATGAGATTGTGAATAACGATTTAATAGCCCTTAAGTTGTCACGACCATGTAAATTGGTGAAAATAGATTCATGTATTCAATCCCACCTAATGGGAATCAAGATTTGGTTTGTTATTGTTATTGTTGTAATAAATATCTTTAATTTGCAATGATTTATAATGTTACACATATTATTATTGTAACGACTCGATTTTACATGCCATTTTTTTTATATCTTATAAAATAAGATACTATGATACCCCTGATAATGACTGTTATAACATCTTAGGCCTCAGATGGGCATTGAGGAAATTCCTATTCACGAAATAACATACTTATGCAGCGGAAAATATAAAGTCATACATCCATATATACAATACCAGAATCCAATATTCCAAAATATATATATATATATATATATATATATATATATATATATATAACGTGAACATCCCCAAAAACCTTCTAGTTGTTCTCCTAGAGACCACTCGAAATACATCCCTCTTGAAAAAAAAACTCACCCTACAGATAGAGCAGTACTGCAGTCCCCTCTACCTGCGAGCCTGATCTGCTTGCTTATCCGGTTCACCTGAAAAAAAAAATAGATTACTGGGATGAGACAAATTCTTAGTAAAAGGAAATATGCTATTATTAGTGTGTGGTAGATGAGTTTACATAATTGTAAAATCTGATTTAAAAGTAATGTAACCAACTGAGTCTGAGAAAACACATATAATTAATACACAGTATAGCTCACACCTATGTTGCTTAACTTTTTCTGAATATTCTATTCATAATACTTCTAATATTTATAGGTACGTCTACAATTTCTGTAAATCTAGATATATATAATAATTGAGAAAATTTCCCTAGATGGATAACTGAAAGTCATGATTTAACCCCTTATGATAGGGTTGTGCAGCCCACAGGCGGGACTTACCCTGGTTGGCCTACCAAGATAAGTCAACTGAACTCCGATAGTCAGATCAGCCGCCTCAACCCTAACTAACGAGGAGCCTGTCCACAACCAAGGCACAATCGACTACTAAAAATCCACATACTATCGAAGATATGTGATTGCACTTTGAACTGAAATAGCTACAATACTGTGCTCTGAAAACTGAACTGATCCATCAAGGTCTGCTACTATATTACACTAATATATAATTATCTTATTGTTTCATCATGATTCCAAAATAACCATAACACTGAAAAACTGATCTGAAAATACTAAAATATCTTACTAAAACAACTGAATTATTTGACTGAATAAATTGAGATATCTATCTAAATAGACTAAAATATCTGAGTGTTATGGTTTTGAAATTCCGGAAAATCATGGTATTTTACAAATGCTGTAAATTATTTGTTTGTAAAATATCTGTCTTGTGAAATATTTGTCTACAAAATATCTGACGGAAAATATACTGTAATTCATAATTCAGTAAAATCTGGTAAAGCATATTCTTGTACAAAAATAATGTAAATCATGATATTCTGAAAGACTATTATAAATTATGAACTGTTCTAAGATTAACTCATGCCACACAACTAAATAAATAGAAGCCCCTATACTGAAATCTGTATTTTCTGATAATGAAGATAATTTATACTCCATAAAAATTTACCCCAAAACACATATATATATTACAAATAAAATTTTTAAGATTCCTAGCATAACATATTTCCCTTACCTAATTAACTGAGAGGCTCGCCTCCAACTCTACCCTCACGCCCTCAGCGTACCAATCTCTAAATCTTGCAATAATACATTTATACAATTTTTTAGTGAATCACTGAATTTCCCTACAAAATTATCCACTCATATTTTCTAAACCTGTCTATTCACAATTTCTTAAACTTTAATACACCTGGGTTGCTGGAAAAATATCTATTGAGGTCCTTAACCCATGCCTGTAGGGTCCCAAAAACACCCTAACCCTGAAAATATAACACCTTAATTTTATTCCACAAAACACCAGTATATACCCTTAGAACACAAAATCTGAGCTCAAATAAAACTGGTAATACTCGAAATACCTAAAAATCCACTTACCCTGATTTTGGGATGGTTCCAAACTTTTCAAATCGAATTTCTGCTCTAGTTAGGTTGTATAGAATCTTCCCAAGACCACCATGGTAGCTTCTAATCGTCAAACTAGGGAAATTCGGAACTGTATTTGTAGAGAGAAGTGAGAGAAACCGAGTTAGAGAGAGAAAGAAGAGTGATAAAATGAATTCCTCATTGAAAACCGATTTCGGGGCTATATATAGAGTGTTGTCCACGTGGCCTCGTCGACGAGCCACAACACCTCGTTGACGAGTCCAAGAAGGGAGTTCATCCACGAAGACTTATCCCTCGTCGACAAATTTCAGGCCCTGGAAACACCCCTCTCTGTATCTCTTCGTCGACGAGACACGGGTCCCCATCGACGTTACCAAGAAGCCACTCGTCGACGAGCTCTTTGCATTTGTCAACGAGATCCTATTACACCCCCCTTGAAAAATTTCTCTTCTCTCTCTTTTCTTAATTATTTAATTTCTATAATTATCCGGGTTACTACAATTATAATGTATGGATGTTGTTGACACCAAAAATTGATCCCCAGTCTCTATATAGATTGTGACGATCATTTTCAACAAGAAAAAAATAAAAAATAAAAATAAAAAAAACTTCAAAGGGCAAGTGATTGTCATGATCTGGACTCAAAAATCAGGGTTCAATTTTGGCGTCAACAAATTGGTGCATCAAGTTGGGAATTTTTGCTTCCCATGTAACAATCCTTACAACTAGTGTGAGGGGAGAAGTGGAACTGCAAAGCACCTTGATTAACCCCCCAAACTTGAGGATCAACTCAACTTGTGGACCAACAACAAACCAAGTCTTAAGTCCCACTAGGTGGGATTGGTTATGTGAATCCTTTTCCTCTAATTTATCAATCATGGGTAATTTCCTCCGCCAAATCTGGGCTATTAAATTCTTACTCACTATTTCAATTCCATGTTTTAAATTTACCCCTAACCCTTCTACTACCCCTTACAATTACTAGCTCACTCCTCCTCACTAGCGCACTTTTTATCCTACATTATAGATGCCCAAACCATCTAAGTCATCTATTCATTATCTTGTCTTCTACAAGAGTTATACTTAACTTACTATACAAATATATTTAATCCTCCGTTTATCTTTTAATGTTATATTACTCACTCAGTTTATCTTTTGATGTTATATCACTCATCCACTTAGCGTTCTCATCTTGACAACTTTTGCTTCTTGAATATGTTGTTTCTTAGTGGCCAACATTTTGATCCATATAGCATAACTAGTTTTAAAGTCATTCTATAGCACTTTTTAAAAAAAATTTAAGGGTATTTTACTATCACAAAACACACTCAAAGTACTTTTCCGTTTTACCCAACCTACTTTAAATGTATACATTGTATCTTTTTCAATTTTTCCTTCATCTTGCATAATAGATCGAAGGTATTGAAAATCTAATAGTATTATTGATTTCTTGACTATCCAGTTTAACCTTTTCTCTTATATTCCTCCTATTATAACTGAAATTACATTTCATATATTTTCTTATTTCTACTTTTCCCAAAACCTTAAGAGTCTAAAGCTTCTCTCCATAATTCAAACTTAGATTCCAGTCCACCGCTAGTTTCATCAATCAAAACCATATCATCTGCAAACAACATAAACCATGAAACCTCGTTTTGAATACCCCCAGTAAGTTCATCCATCATTAGAGCAGAAATATAAGGGCTCAAAATATATTCTTGACATACATCTATTTTGATTAGAAATTCCTTAACCTCTTCACCTCTAGTCCTAACACTAGGCATTTCTCCATCGAACATATCTTTAATAATGTTAATAGACCTACTATACATGCCCTTAATGATTAAAATGCTCTTTATGTTCCTTTAAAATTGAATTGTAGACATCAATGTCATCCAAGTATACAACAACAAACTTGTCGAAGGACTCATGCATACCTGGTTTATAAAGGTGCAAAATGTCAATGATGGATTTATCAATCCGAATGGCATCATCACAAATTTACATGCCCCACACCGCGTCACACAGGTTGTCTGAGAGGCCAAAAGAAAAAAGTTTGGAATACCTCAACTGCAATTCTAGAGGAGGCAAAATTCAAAAAAAAAAAAAAGTGAATAACACCTTGGCTCCAATTTTTGGGGAGGGCAAAAACTAAAAAAAGAAAAAATAAAAAGAAAATGAAGAGCACATAAGCTCCAATTCCCAAGGAGGTCAATAGCTCACAAAAAAAACAAAGGTGAGGAGCTCCTAAGCTCTAATGCCTTGGGAGGACAGAGCCTAAAAAAGTGATACAGAGAAAAAGAAAATGTAAATTGAGTTTGGAGAAGCCACACATTTTGAAGAATTTGATTCAAGAAGGGAAAGGGAATAACAAGACCCAAAATTTTGTGTTGATAGTAGATATTTAGGCATCCAACTTCCATAAGCACACCATATGCTCAACAAAATGCACAAGTTGAGTGTCAACGTCAGTTGCTAAGTTGTGATTATAATATTTTTTTTTATTGTCCTCATATCTTCAAATTCCTTGTCGTAAAGGAAACATATATTTCTAACCCATTTAATTTTAATACCTTAAAGCATAAAACATCCATTTAGCCAAGAATAACACACATGCATCCACGTAGTAACCTAGTAGTTGTTTTCTAAAAGTTCTTTAAGGAGAACCATGAAGTGGCATGAATTTACATCCTCTACATGGCAAAAATTAAATATATAGTTTATTGTCCACTCATTGTGGTGAATGCCACATTTAATTGATAAATAATATATAATCATATGCATGAGCATTTTTATGGCGAAAAAAAAATCCTCAAAAAATAAAATACATAGGCTTAATTCAAATAATAGGCAAAAAAAAAAAGATTTCGATCCTAATATTATCTATACATCGAGAATCGCCTACTCTGTAATTGTAAAAGAAACAATGAAATTGCAAGGAATAAAACTGAACAATCACAACACAAGATATTTACATTGTTTAATACTATGCCTACATACAAGAGTAACATGACAAGAGTTCAATTTTTATCAAGGTGTAGAAAGAGATATAACAAAAGAGTTTTATCACTCCATTCCCATAGTTGTGAAATCTTACAACCATTTCCTAACCTAGAAACATAAATTTGTAGGGGAAGGAACCAAAGGGTGAACCATCTATGCAAACCCACTCTCTTTGGCTTAGGCTTATACTCCAAAAGGCACAAATTACTTCTCACTCTCTCTACCCGTGTGGCAATGAGACCCAAAGGCCTACACACGTATAATGAACAACCACCCAATAAGTAACCATGTACAATATCTAGACAATTGTCCCCAAAGTCAAGAAATGACATTAAAAAACAATACTCTTACATGCTTAAGAAAAGAAGGCATACACAGCACCCATAAGTACTTTTCAAGGAAGAAACCACAAAGTTGTAAAGTTAACCAAGCATGTTTTGGAAAGATATGCTCTCACTATGCATAAACTAATCCAAAACTAATTGATTAGCCTCGAAAATAAGCTTGCATGGATATTTTGCCTATGTCAACCAAGCATTTATGGCGCATAAAAGGATTAGCTTCCAAACATCCTTTTCTCCTTTTTATTTATTTATTTTATTGTTTGTATAAGTTAGGTCCCACCACATAGGAGAGATCAACCTAACAAATCTCCACTTCATGTACATGTGGTGTCATTTTCGAGCTTATGTCCTCTACCCTGATAAAATCTCTACTTGTCGGCTAGCGAACAACCAAATTCACCTTGGCTTGAAACATAAAGAAATCCCATGTAAGCTATCCTTCGCTACTATAAATACTATCATCCTTCTCCCAAAGTGAGCTTTTAGTTTGTTGGCCCTACCACCTTTTACTTTCTTGGAAAGAATTTTCCTTGTTACATGCACTTGAAACACCCGCATTTTTTATTAGCATAGTAGCAAAGTCATTGTCTTTTTCTACAACGAACAAAGCAAAGTCATTGTCTTCTCTTCATCTTGTAACCTCATACCAATACTCTCCAATTAACTTAGAATATCATGGAAAACATTTAAGTAATCCAAGACTTCATCATTTTTAGTCATCTTCAAGAAACAAAACTTCCTTTTTAAGAAAACTTGATTGTAAATATATTTAACTTGACACAAACTTTCAAATCTTCCCAAAAATTTGCAGGCATCATCTCACTATTGATATTGAATAATTACAGATGCCACTACCATGCTCATTTTATCTTAATCATCATTGGATATCTTTTTTGGTTTTTTTCTCTTTCCCAAGCAAGACTTTGTGTTACCTAAGTTGTGTCATCACATAATTTTGCGGGGGATAAATTGGTTTTAATAAAACTTAAAATGTTTGATGCCAAATTTGAGGATCTATTTGGTATCGTTGTTGTTTTCTATTTTCTATTTTTGTTTCTCCATAATAAAAAAACATATTATAAAAGCACATTTGATTATATTGTCAGTTTTCCATTTCTGTTACTGGTTTTCAACTATTTGTTAAAACAACTGAAAACTAGATTTTGTGATTTTCAGTTATTTTGGCAACCTGTTGCCAAAAAATTTACTATCCAGAAATAAATTTTTTTAGATTATATTTTTCATTTTATATACTTTTAAATTAAAATCAAAATTAAATGATCATATGAATTAAAATAAAATTAATATATATATATATATATATACATAAATTTTAAAAAATAATAATAAAGCCAATCACAAAATACTTTTACACTTTTCAATTGTAATGTCTAATAAAATTTTTAATGTAAAGTATAATTTGAAAGTAGAACAATTAAGTAAAATAATTATAATAAATTTTATTTTTGTTATATTAATTATTTTAATGTGCATTATTTGTATTTTTATTATTTTAATCATTTTTTTTTATAATAGTATCTGATTTAAAGAAGAAAATGAGCATTTTTAATTTGTATTAATTTTATAAATTTTAATCAAATAGGTTGCTGGTTTTTAATTTTCGTTTCTCTAATTTTTAACAGTAATACCAAAGGGCCCCTAAGTTAATAACATAAATTTTAAAAAGTTGTATTGCACTAAGATTGATGCTTAAATTTTTAGATGAATATTTTAAATTTATATGTTGATTATTATAAAAGAAAAAAGATTATCGTAGTGACTTTAAAGTTTTAAATTGTATTTAATGGTTCAGTTTGATTGACCATTGGATAGTGGTCTAAGAACCGATTAAATAAATTCCAATTAACTGTTTTAAATAGTTCAATTTCGGTTTGCATTTTCTAACGAACCAAAACTTCGGTTTAGTTAATGGTTCGAGGGGTATAATTCGATTAACCAGACCATGCCCACCCCTAACAATTGTTAGTTATAGAAATAACTGTAATTTGTGTATTTTTGAAAACAAAAATACTCGCTTGCCAGCTTTGGGTGAATTCCCATCGTAATTTTGGCAGGTTGATAGATGTGAGTTAGGTGTTTTACATTTATATTGTTAATAACTATTTTTTTATTTAAAACACGAGAGAAATATTATTTAAGGCCAATTATAAATTTTTTAAACTCAACACTAAAAGAGAATCTCCTTTATAGTAAAGGAGTAGAGACAATAATAATAATAATAATAATAATAACAACTGTAGAAATACAAAGACAGAGTGCAAACTATTTGTAGACTTATCATCGCTTAAATTAAAATGAAGATTCAAAAAAAGTCGTGACTCGTGAACAATGTCTTTATTGGAGTAATGTTTTATTATGACAATGCTAATTATTAAGGCATCAACATTTTCTTTGTTTTTGGAACAAAAAGACAAAATAAAAGAAGAGCAAGTATAAAAAGAAATTAGCACTACCACCAGTCCTTTGAATGTGACAATAAAACAGCCCCTTTTCATATTCCAAACCTAATGTTTTCTCATTTGATTTCAAACTCCATTATCATAATGCATGCCTTTAGTTGTACCTACAACTGTAGGCAATTTTTATATATAGTCTAATTTAGCCTTTAGGGTAGGCTTGAAAAATTGCAACGAATTATTTTTATGACATTTAAACCAAATTTGATGCCCCACTCTTTCAAAGTTCGTATTTTTTTTTTTCCATATGTTTTGTGCGATTCTGAAATTCGTTTCATGCTTTCGAAAATTTAAACTTGAGACGTTGAATTTGAATTTATATGAATTTAGACCAAAAAAATCTAATTATATTGAATTTCTTTCAAATTCATATAAATATAAATTCAAATCTCGAAATCCATACTTTTGAAAAGCTACTTTACGCATTTAATGGCTTATATTTTGAGCTTCAAAAATTAATTTGCATGAAATTAAATTAAATAATTTAAAATATATATATATGTATATATATATATATATATAGAGAGAGAGAGAGAGAGAGAGAGAGAGAGAGAGAGAGAGAGAGTTTCATCTGAATAGGCATAAATTCAAATTCATTTTTCTAGACACAACTAAAGATTGTTTTAAATAATGGTAGCAAAATGACAGCATTTAAACACAAATCACCTCTTAAGTTGCATTTTCATTTTTAAATTTCCTGCAAATGTTTTACAATGTTATCCACTCAAAGCAACTAGCAAATTTTTGTTATCGATGTTTGGAAGTTCAAAATTATAAACCTTAAATGATCTAACCACCACATTCCTCATGAAAAAAAAATAATTTTTGAGGAATCACAGATGGAGCGGGAAACCATTTGGAGAGGTTGCTTATAAACTCACCAAGTAGACAAACTATAATACAAAATCAAATTCACAAAAATTCATATTCAAAACTTGAAATCTAAACTTCCAAACACAATCTTAGATTATTCCATCGCGTTATTAATTTATTTTTGTAAGCATGGACAGTAGTAGCATATCACTGCCAAATACCTAAAACACCCAAAATGCTCCCCTTCCCTTTAGAAAATTGGGAGGAATCCTTTCCTAAGGGACTTGAACCCTAGAGCTCCCCATGCAGGGACCATGCATAGGTGGGTCTACTTATGCCTAAGTTTGGGCTATAGCCTTCACAAATTGAATTAATCTTCTCCTTATATTATCTGTGTGAGAGACTATAGTCCAAATTGCACTCACTCAACTTGTCCAAGTCCAAAGAAAAGAAATGTATGGGGCTATTCAAAATTAAAACAACAAAAAGAGAGAAGGAAATCCAACTGGAGGGAATCCAATGTACTAAAAGTTCGAATTCTTTGTTTTGATTAGAGCTCTAATGCTATGTCTAAATTGATATTATAATATTATAACAATTTTTTATAATTATCGCCCATTAATCAGGAAAGCACCAAGTATAAAAAGGCATAGAAAGAAATTAGAACTGTTCATTTCTTGATTCATCATAGGGTGTAAGTTTACAGATTTCATGTTTTAAGGGATGGTTTGGAACCATTTCTATGAAAGTGCTTATCATAAAAATTGCTAAATTTGACAAGTGCTGAACTGAAAAAGTGTTGAGAGTTATAAGTGGTTTTTAATTGTGTTTAAAACAAGTGGTATTTGGATATTTACTTTCATTATAGGGTACTAAATGATTATTTTTAAACATACTTTAAAGTACAAATATTAATATTTTTTAATTAAAAATTTCACAAATAACTATTTTAATTATTTATAATTAAAATTTTAATATTTATTATTAAATAATAATCTTACTATTAATGTATATTTATAACATATAACTATCATATGACATTATGATAACAATAATATTATTAATTAAATTTAAAATATTAATTTATTTAATGTTAATTTAAATCAATAAGTAGCACATACACATCTGAAACATGGAAACCTAAAGATGATAAAACTATAATCACAAATGATTAACAACAAGTGTCACTTTGGAAGCTACACAAACAGTTTTGCAGAACAGAAAATTGTGCATTCTCTAATAGTAGATCTTATTCTATGGATAAAGCTACAGGAATGCATGTTATTCGTATCCAATGCAGGCCATAGGTTATACCCTAACAAGAACAGCATCTTCTGCTCCCAGAAGGGCTTCCTACTAGAGAAATTCGGTAAATAAACCTGTTTCTCTAAATCATGAAGCCACATTATTATTGCCAAGGAGTTCATGGAAATCGGAAATCAGCATCCATAGCAGTAATTTTTAAGCACTTTTTATTCTACCACGGCTGAGGAATAGATACCTTCTGACTGCAAGTATAAGAATCCAAGTGGTTCTGGTGATTTTCTCTTTGATCATCAGAAGTAACGCAGAGCTCAAAACAGTTTTCAAGATCTGAGCATGCAATCCTTTAAAAAAACCCAACACCCCTTCTTTTCTCCAAATAGAATAAATAATGCCAGAAATTGTTTTCTGTGATCTTCGCCGATCCTTCTTGGCTCCATCATCATTCGAATCTGCAGCTTGAATCATGACCTTACACCTGTTGCCAGTTCAGATCTCAACTGATGCAAGACACCAAAATTTATGTGACAGGAAGCATGATACAATGACTGGAAGCATGATAAAATGACTATGTACCTGATTGCTGGATACGTTAAAATGGTGGCAATGCTCTTTGATATTGCACCTAGCACAAAAGCTGAGAAGGCAGAAAGAGCTTGAGGGGACGACCCCTTCTGTGTATTTTTGAGCTTTTCCTTTAAGAGTCTTTGTTTCAGCTGATCAAAAACCGTATACTGCAGAATAGAAGAAATCCAGTCTCAGCTCAGTTCAGTTTCTTTGTTTACGGAAAACTCAAATTTAAAACTTGAGAAATAAATATTGCACAAAATGTACAATTTGACAACCTTGTATAGTTTCAAACCAGAAAACAAGTTTACCTGAATAGCAGGGTTTGAGGTCAAAAGAAGAGAGATGCCAAGGCCATCAAATGCTTCACTCCAAGTACCTTCGGTGAGGGTTGCCCAAAGCCCTTTGGATTTTCCAAAGGCACTTGTCTGCATCCTCGAGGATGCTGTATCCAGAGGCTAAAGGGTGAAAACAAGCAGTACAACATTAAACTTTAAGAAAGGCAACATATGCAACAAGTAAGCAGTGAGCCGAGGAAACAAAGAATTTGTTTTCACAAAATAGAAGCTGAACTAGCATTTTGCCATGTCAGACTACAAAAATCTCCAATTTGGCAAATTTGATATTAATGACACTAGAAATTCAGTTCTTTGCTTCTGTGAATGTTTCTCAGAAAATCATAGGACCTAAAGAAGATGGCAAGATGACACACCTGGGTAATGATTGCAGTACAAGCCCCAGCAGCAGCAGCGACAATTAAATTTACTTTTGTCCCAATAAATTTAGAACCACTGAATTCCAAATATGTTCTTTTGAAATAGCTGTACCCATAAAAGTAAACAAACTGAGCAATGAACGATTGCAGGTTCTTTGTCCCCAAACCTTGATACAGCGAAAGAACCTGACGAGTTGAAATTGCTTCCAACAGAACATCCGAGAGATTCCTGCATAAACAATGGCAAGGAACATAACATAAACCATAGAAAAATTCCAAAATTAGACTGGTTCTATAAAGAGCAAGTAGCCCTCAATTTTACGAAAAAGGATTGTCAATTGCTAAAAAGCATTGCCTATTCCACTTTTCAGAGGCTCTTCATTTTGTTATTGGGACATTAAATCAAAAGAAAAAGGAAAAAAAAATGGGTCAGCTGACATCCTTTTAAAAGCCTTTTATGTCATTGCTTTTCTAGAAAGAAACAATTAACTCATCTCAACTACTACAAATGGTCAGATGATGCTGAGCTGAAGTCATGTTTACAAAAATCCAAAAAAAAGTGAAAACATAGAATACAGGATATACATTTAAAAGCAAGTTTGATTAGTCATTTTTGAAAATAAGTTTCTAAAATCGTATCCCAAAAAATAAGTATTTTTTTAGTTACAAAGATGTTTTCAATATGGACAAAATTCATAAGCTTCCTCCTTCTTGGCTGCCATGTTCCACCTTTCTCCTCTTCCCCTCACGACTGACAACTGACCACTAGCAAGCAGCTCGAGCCACGGTAGCTTGAGCAGCAGCCATAGAGGTTGAAGCTGACAAAAACAAGAAAGAAAAGCTTGATAATGACAGCCACAGAGGTCGATGCTGGTAGGAAGAAGAAGGTGAACTTGATGACAACAGCCATGGAGATAGTCAGTTGAAAACTTGGCCGGTCAATTTTATTTTCGTGGAAGTGGGGGTAGCCATATTGGCTTGCCCAAAAAATGATGGAA